>NC_037682.1:37328921-37628921 GCF_003255815.1 Theropithecus gelada
ACGCCATTCTCCTGCCTCAGCCTCGCGAGTAGCCGGGACTACAGGCGCCCGCCACCTCGCCCGGCTAGTTTTTTGTATTTTTTAGTAGAGACGGGGTTTCACTGTGTTAGCCAGGATGGTCTCGATCTCCTGACCTCGTGATCCGCCAGTCTCGGCCTCCCAAAGCGCTGGGATTACAGGCTTGAGCCACCGCGCCCGGCCCATTATCCTTTTATGTTTATAGTTATAGACGGTTGACTTAAATTTTTATTTAAATCTTTAAATTTTGTTTTTGCTCTGGTTAGCTCCTGAAGCTTTCTAAGCAACTAATCAGCCTAAGTAGTTCTGAAATGACCATCTGCCTTCTGCCCTTTTATTTTATCTGAACTTAAGGAGAATGAAAAGAACTCTTTAGATTTATATCATATACATGCTGTGTGTCTGTAGCATCTCTTCTAGGCCCAGTAAAACACTTGTATGTAAATCCACATTAACTACCACATCTCCATGCTATTCCTTCAGCTTATATTCTGCCAGGAGAGCAGGATTATAGCTAAAGATGTATCATTGTAACACCACTATTCCTTTTACTAACAAATTGTTAGTCGGTCTGATCATACTAAATTTAATGTCGGGTGTATGCTTAGATTATCCCAGAGGACACGTGGATATTTCTTCAGTGTTCTACCGGAAGACTGTGATTTTTATCACTCTTTACTAGCAGTAGGGAAAATGTGGTCCACCATCATGGGAATTTGCACAGTTGCCACTCCCAGAGATTATACCTTCTAAGTATGTCTTTAAAAAAATAATGACTCTGTATAATTCTTGTCCCTTGAGATTTCATGTTCCATTGTGTCTTAAAGTTTAAAATGTTATTATAAGGTCTGCATTTGCAAATAACATACATACCTGTTTCAATAATACCTGTGGTTTATATTATTCATCAGCCTTGATAAACCGGCTATCTTATAAACTGAAAGTGAAGCATTGTTTGAAATATATGTTTTAGAGATAACAGTAAGTTAGTTTTTGATGATTGGAAAGTAAATTACAACTTTCCCTGTAAAAAATGTAATATTAACAGTTGAAACATATTTGCATTTCTAGAGCCTTTCTTTGAACCCTTATTGTATAATCCTATCCATATATAAAAAGGTAATATCCTCTTTTTTCTAGGGGATATTAATGCCCACACTGCTTAGGTGATTTGCCCAAGGTCACTCGGTGAGCTGTTGGTGGAGCCAGAAATAGAATCCAAGTCTCCTAACTCCCAGTTCAGTCCTCTACCCTCCATGTAGTTTTCTATCCTCTATACCCCTGCTGCCTCTCATGGGAAAAGAAGTTAATCTTCCAGCTATTAATAGCCACCAAATTGGTGGTAGCAGCACAGTGGAGAAAAGTAACTGTCTTTACACTGCAGCATTAGTATAAAAATATCTGGTAATGGAAAATTTGACAAATGTCATGTTAAAGGGAGTGGAAAATTATTTTAAGATCTGGATCTCATTTATCTAGTTCTCAGAAAAGTAAAATTCCTTAGTAGAACAGGGATCATATTTTTCTTCTGTTTTTAAATTTTGTTTCCTAGAGGGTAATTGTCAACCTAGCCATAGCAGAACATGTTGTCAACTAATATAATAAGAATAGTGCATGTACTGTTGCTGATTGCTTTAAGTGTATTTTCTAACTTGGTTGAAAGTTTGAATAGCTTTATTGAAATGCGTAACACTTATCTTATTCTGCTTTGAATGTTCTTTAAGTTAGTATTATATAGTATAGTAAAGATCAACTGGGAATTTTACTTCATGATTAGACAACGTGAATGGAAATACACATTATAGTTTCTTCCATTGACAGTACACTCCAAGCAAAGGTATTCCATGTCAGACACCATGAAGTTCACCAGAATAGAGTAGGTAAAGTAGAAAAAAGTTAATTGAAAAATATAAGATAATCACACTGAAGTTGATCACGTGTATTGTTACATATGTCATTATTTGGGGCATTGATAAAAGGTGTTTGCCAGATGTTTGTGTTTTTAAATGTTAAGCATTAAATATTAAATCTAGTATTGTGGGGTAATAAGTTCTAATGAAACAATTTGTTTCTTAATTTTGGACCAAGGACCAAGAATTCCCCAACTAAAAATATCAGCATATTTTGTTTCTATTTAAAGATTACTAAAAAGTCTTTAATAAGAAGGATAATATGAACAGAATTATGTTTTAACTATAAGGAGAAAAAAGACAGAATTGGTAGAGATTGGGAAATCAAGGGAAAAGGAAAAGGTTAAAAAAAAATGTAGTAATTTGGAACCCAGGTGACAGAGAAGGTAAATGGTAAAAGGATAATTAGAAATATGAGAAACAGTACAGAACAAGACACCTAGAGGGTCAAGTACAGCTCCTTAGGGAAATGTGTACACTTACTGGATGGAAGAAGAATAACAACACAGATGTTAGAATAGTACAGATATAATTGTGAAAAGCTACAGGAGTTGTCAGATAAGGCTGAGAAAGATCATCAGAGTTGGTGACCTTTTGACATTTGGGAGACTGACTTCACCAGAGTGATGAGAGTGAAAGTACTCTGAACTCTTTGAATTATTTCATTTATCTTTAGTATTAAATCTTGTTTTTGCAAACCTCTGAGTTATGTATGATATAGGAGACAAATAGTTAACTAGAATGCTTAATTGACTACAGTTTTTATCTCAATATCCTGGGGACAGGCAAGTTGATTCCAGGAACCCTCCCAGATACCAAAATCCATGGATACCCAAGTCCCTTACATAAAATGGCATAGTATATAGCCTACACTTATCCTTCTGTGTACTTTAAATCATCTCTAGATTACTTATAATGCCTAGTACAATAAAAATGCCATTAAATGGTTGTTATACTGTATATTTTTTATTGTTTATTATTTTGGTTTATTTGTTTGTTTGTTTTGTGAATATTTTCAGTCTCTGGTGAGTTGAATCCACAGATGCAAAATCTGCAGCTACCTAGGGTCAACTGTGTATACCTGACACTGTAACAGAAACAATGCTTTCATTCACCCAGAATTTTACTGGTTATTGCCATTCTTGTTCATTTAAACTAGACTTCCACTCAATTAGTAATAAACTGATCACTGACACCCAAACCCTAGCATCACCAAGTATACTCATGTAACAAACCTACACATGTACGCGCAAATCTAAAAAACAAAACAAAAGTAATAAACTGGTAATATTTTACAATGGAACAAGTGTTAACCTCTGTGCCTATAAAAGTTTAATACTGTTTTCATCTTAAACGCAAATCAAACATGAAAGCTAGAAATTGTGAATTTTCTTGGAATTGATTAGTAATTTGTTTCCAAATTACCTAATATCTCAAGAAAGCTATACCTAAAAATTAATATTGATATTAGCAATGTATTCATTTGCTGTTATAGAATTTCTTTATAATGAGTTTATCTTTATTTAAAGTTTTTAGCAGTAAACTGTTATATTTTCCTTTCCAACTTATATTTTTCAGATTTTTATCAATTGGCCTAAAAATACCTTATTATTCAAGTTTGTTCATTTTAAAAGTAATGGGGGTAATTTAAAAAAAAAAAAAAAAAACTAGGAAACATTATTGAGTGTCTTTAATTTTTTTGAATAGGCTCATCTTCAAGTGGATCTAATCTGGTTAAGACTCCCACACAAAAAAGAACTCGGAGAAAACTAATGCCATCTCCCTTGAAAGGACAGCATACTCTAAAGTCTCCACCATCTCAAAGTGTGCAACTCAATGATTCTCTTAGCAAAGAACTTCAGCCTATTGTGTATACACCAGAAGACTGTAGAAAAACTTTTCAAAATCCGTCTACAGTAACCTTAATAAAACCATCATCGTTTACTACAAGTTTTCAGGCTATCAGCTCAAATATAAACAGTGATAATTCTCAGAAAATGTGTGAAGTAGCTATCCCTCATAACAGAAGAAAAGAATGTGGACAGGAGGACTTGGACTCTACATTTACTATATGTGAAGACATCAAGAGCTTGAAGTGTAAATTACCCAAACAAGAATCACTACCAAATGATAACAAAGACATTTTACAACGGTACAAAAAAATAATATTTGCCAATTCTTTTTTTTTTTAAATAGACTTTCAACTATTAGTTGAGGTTTATTTCATAAACCAAGTGTGCCATTTTGATTATAAAACAATCTGTTTTACTTTCATTAAATTTTAATTGTCTTTCTCTCTGAATATTAATTCACTAACAAAATATTTTAAAGTCTTAAATTTGATATCTTAAGTCAGTTGACCCTCTTTAGTCTAGGAAAGACCTTAAGATATGTTTAGTTTGTTCTTCTTACTCTGAAGTTGGATTATACAAGCTATTGTTGGAGAATTATCATGTTTATTATTCATTAATATTTTCACTGAAGGAAATTCCACACTTTCTATTGATGTTTAGCAAACCTCAACTTACTCTGAAATGGTCATACCCCTAAAGTATGGTTGAATGTGTGTCATCCAAGCAAACATATCTTTCTCACTTTATCTGCATAATCATACCCAATCTAAATATGGAAAGAAAAATACCGTCACTCTTCTATGCCATTAGGAATGCAGAAATCTCTCGATAGCAACTTTACCTATGTTATAAAGAGAAAAGAATACCCCAGGGCTAGCAAGGGAATCTTTACAGTACAGCAGAATGTTTTTCTTTCTATATTAATACCAAATGGTTTTCTAATTATGGACACGTTTACTTCCTTTTCTCTTCATAGTTTAAATCAAAATTATTATTTTTTATTTGTCACTATTTAATATACAGGCTTGACCCTTCTTCATTCTCAACTAAGCATTCTATGCCTATACCAAGCATGGTGCCATCCTACATGGCAATGACTACTGCTGCCAAAAGGAAACGGAAATTAACAAGGTATGATTAAACATAAACTGGTTTGGTTCTGTAATTATGTAAGTTAATCTTTATATGTTATTTTCTATTGCTTTTTTATTTTTTGTAATTAGACTCTCAATTCATGTTTAAGCATACTTAGGGTAAATTGCTCTGAATGGGGTACTGGATTTATATTATCAAAGGGAGATCTTGAAAAACTCAAGTATTTCACTTGATATTTATATAAAATATTTCCTATTTCAGAGTTTTAAAAATAAATTGAAAAGTTTTCTAGCTGCCAAAAATACTTAATTTTAACTTTTCTGGGGTGACAGTTTTTACTTATTTGGTTATTTTTACTTATTTCATTATCCTTTTTAAACATTACCAAATTTCTTACATCATAGAATTACGTTATTTTAATGGATTATGATATATGATTAAAATACAATGAGTGAAGAGACTTTTATTTCTGCCTAAGACAGTATAGCTTGTATCAGACCACCCCATCCATCAAGAACAGTCGTAAAAAGTGCATAAAATAGAACCAACAGCTGCTTGAAGGCAATGGAGAATAACCATTGTAGCCAGGATTGAGAGCCTAAGATCCCAGAGAAAAGGGAAATATGCTATAGATAGCCAGACTTTCTCTGCCTCTGTTTTTTATTTAGCATTTGCCACTTTATGGCATAAGACATAGAGGCCAAACAGAAAATGGAAACTTAGAGCTATTAGCTGTCTTACTAAACTATGGAATCAAAATTATTCTGTACAGTTTTTGTCCTCAAGGTATTCGCCAAGTACTCAACTTTGTGGAATGAGAGGCTAAGACACCAAGCTGAAAGTAGCTGCTAAGAGGCTAAAGTATTAAGCAGAGTGTTGATGTTCTTATGAGGCTTTCACAGAAAAATTGGAGTTCAGGGATCACCATGAAGAAAAGGCCCTGTTAAACACATCAGGATTTTATTTGAGATCCCTGAAGGGTAGTTCACTAGGAGTAGGGCAGCCCAGAAATAGGCCAGTTCTTGAAAGTCTGAAACAGACCTTAGACCAACTCAATTCTTGATTGGATCAAGGTGATTTATCTTTGCTCTCCTTGCCACAGGAAAATTAAATTACCTCTGGAAGAATATACCATCTGGAGCCTCTATAGTTTTTTTTTTTTTTTTTAATATATCAGTGTTTGGCACTTAAACAAAAATTACAAAGTATGCCAGGAAACAGAACCAAATGACTAAAAATTAAGAGAAAAAAGCATCATAGGAGCAGTGATTCATACATGAGGCAGATATTGGGATTATCAGATAGGAATTCAAAAATTTTAACTGTATTGGTTTCAAATACTTTCCCAAAGAACCAGATTCTATTAAAATTAATCAAATGGATATTCTAGAACTGAAAATACAGAATTTACTGAGATAAAGAACTCAATAAATCAATTCAGCAGATTAGGTACAGCAGAAGAGAGTATTAGTGAACTGAAAGATAGATTTGTTTTTTATTTTTTATTTTGTGGGTATGTAGTGGGTGTATATATTATGGGGTGCATGGGATATTTTGATACAAGCATACAATGTGTAATAACCACATCAGTGTAAATGGAGTATCCATCCATTTATCGTTTGTGTTATAAACAATCTAATCATACTCTTAATTATTTTTTAAATGTACAGTACATTATTGTTGACTGTAGTTACCCTGTTGTGCTATCAAACACTACGTCTTATTCATTATATTTAGATTAAACATCCCCCCATTAACCATCCTCGCCAATCTCCCGAAAAACCCTTCCCAGCCTCTGGTAACCATCATTCTACTTTCTGTCTCCATGAGTTCAATATGTTTAATTTTTAGCTCCCCAAAATAAGTGAGAACATGCAAAGTTTTGTCTTTCTGTACCTGGCTTATTTCACTTAACATAATTACTGTCAGTTCCATCCACGTTGTTGCAAATGACAGGGTCTCATTCTTGTTTCATGGCTGAATGGTACTCCATTGTGTATACGTACCATATTTTCTTTGTCTATTCATCTGTTGATTGGCACTTAGGTTGCTTCCAAATCTTGGCTATTATGCATAGTGTTGCAATAAACATGGTAGTGTTTATATCTTTTCAATATACTGATTTCCTTTCATTTTAGTATATATCTAGCAGGGGGATTGCTGGATCATATGATGGCACTATTTTTAGTTTTTCGAGGAATCTTCAAACTTTTCTTTATAGTAGTTGTACTAATTTACATCCCCACAAACAGTATACAAGTGTTCCCTTTTCTCCACATCCTCGCCAGTGTTTGTTGTTGCCTGTCTTTTGGGGAAAAAAAAAAAAAAAAAAAAAAAATTTTAATTGGGGTGAGATGATATCTCATTGTAGTTTCGATTTACATTTTTCTAATGATCAGTGATACTGAGTTACCTTTTCATATGCTTGTTTGCCATTTCTATGTCTTATTTTGAGAAATAAATTTTTTTTTATTTTGCCCATTTTAAAAATCAGTTTATTAGATTTTTTTCCTAGAGTTGTTTGAGCTCCTTATATATTATGGTTATTAATCCCGTCGGATAGATGGTTTGCAGATATTTTCTCTCATTCTGTGAGTTGTCTCTTCACTTTATTGATTGTTTCTTTTGCTTTACAGAAGCTTTTTAACTTGATGTGATCCCATTTATCCATTGTTGCTTTGGTTGCCTGTGTGGGGTGTTACTCAAGAAATCTTTGTCCAGTCAAGTGTCCTAGAGAGTTTCCCCAGTGGTTTTTTTTTTTAGCAGTTTCATAGTTTGAGGTCTTAGATTTAAGTTTTTATCCATTTTGATTAGATTTCTGTATATTGCAAGAGATAGGGATCTAGCTTCATTCTTCTGCATATGGATAAACAGTTTTCCCAGCACTGTTTATTGAAGAGACTGTCTTTCCCCCAATGTATGTTCTTGGCAACTTTGTCAAAAATGAGTTTATTGTAAATGTATGGATTTATTTTGGGGCTCTCTATTCTGTTCCACTGATCTATATGTCTGGTTTTATGCCAATCCTGTGTTGTTTTGGTTACTATAGCTCTGTCATGTAATTTGAAGTTAGATAATGTGATTCCTCCAGTTTTAATCTTTTTGCTCAGGATAGCTTTGGCTATTCTGGATCTTTTGTGGTTCCATATAAATTTTAGGATTGTTTTTTCTATTTCTGTGAAGAATGTCATTGGTATTTTGATAGGGATTGCATTGATTCTCTAGACCACTGTGAGTAGTATGGACATTTTAACAATATTGATTCTTCCAATCCATGAACATAGAATATCTTTTTATTTTTTTGTATCCTCTTTAATTTTTTTACATCAATGTTTTTATAGTTTTCATTATATTTCATTATAGAGATCTTTTACTTCTTTGGTTAACTCCTATTTTATTTTTAGCTTTTGTAAAAGGGATTACTTTTTTTTTCAAATTATTTCACTGTTTGTTTGTAGAAATGCTACTGGTTTTTCTGTATTGATTTTGTATTTTGCAACTCTACTGAATTTGTTTCTCAGTTCGCATAGTTTTTTGGTGGAGTCTAGGTTTTTCCAAATATATGATAAGATCATGTCATCTGTACACAAGGATAATTTTACTTCTTCATTTCCAATTTGGATGTTCTTTCTTTCTTTTCTTTCTCTTGTCTGATAGCTCTACTTAGGACTTCCAGTACTATGTTAAATAATAAATACTTATTTAAATAATAAATAAGTTGTCATGTTCCACAACTTAGAGAAAAGGATTTCAGATTTTCTGCATTCAGAATAGTACTAGCTGTGGGTCTGTCATGTATGGCTTTTATTGTGTTGAGATATGTTCCTTCTATACCCAGTTTTTTTAGAGTTTTTATCATAAAGGGATGCTGGATTTTATCAAATGCTTTTTCAGCATCAACTGAAATGATCATATGGTTTTTGTTCTTCATTCTATTGATATGATGTATCACATTGGTTAATTTGTAAGATGGTTATGTTGAACCATCTTGCATCCCTAGCATAAATCCCACTTGGCCGTAATGAATGATTTTTTGGGGTTTGTTATTGGATTCAGTTTGCTAGTATTTTGATAAAGATTTTTGCGTGTGTTCATCAGGGATATTGGCTGGAGTTTTCTTATTTTGATGTGTCCTTTTCTGGTTCTGGTATCAGAGTAATACTGGCCTCATATAATGATTTCGGAAGTATTCCTTCTGCCTCTGTTTTTCAGAATGGTTTGAGTAAGATTGGTATTGGTTCTTTTTTAAATGTTTGGTAAAAATCAGCAGTGAAGCCATCAAATTCCAAGCTTTTCTTTGCTGGGAGACTTTTTATTATGACTTCGATTTTGTTACTTGTTATTCATCTGTTCAGGTTTTGGAATTTTTTCTGAAAAACAGACTGGTAGGAAAATATCCAAACTGATATGCAGAATGATAAAAAATATGGGAAGAAGTGAAAGAGACATGGGACACAATTTTTAAAAGGCTAGAACGTATGTATTTTGTGTCTCAGAAGGGAATGAGAGAAAGAATAGGGAAAAATAATATTTGAGATGATGGCTAATACTTATTCAAAACTAACAAGACACTAAACCATGGATTTGAGAAGCACTGCCAACCAAAAGCAGGATTAATATAAAGAGAAACATACCTAGGTATATAGTAGTAAAACAACTAAAAAAGATAAGGAAAAATCATAAATATATTGAGTTATATGACTAGAAGTTCATGATACATTCTTTATATACTATAAATTGAATGCAATGACAAAATATACTGAATAAATATAAAATGGATCTGACTTCCTCTACCTCTTTTTCTTTATGTGATCATGGGGAGAAAAGTTTATAGAAGACCTTAAAATGACTCTTTTTAAATGTATTTTCCACCAGGAGCCTGTTATTTAAGCAACAGGAAACGAATTTACAAGTAACCTACTTATTTGTGCTACACAGAGTATCTTCTCATAAGTGAATTTAATGTCTGTCTTCGTCCCTCCTAAACAAAGTATAACAGAGACTTGGAATGTGTAAATTTAAAATTTATGGATTTTTTCCTAAATGTCTCATCTATAACATTTAAAATTTTGTATTTGCTAAGGTACAGATTTGATTTGTACAATTAGTCTGGTTTATATACAGAAGTCAGTCACTTTATGAGTGAGCCTAGCTAACCACAATCATCTGTTTTGTCAACTTTTATCACTAATTTGCATAATGTCAGTTTTGTCATTTGTTCCATTAATTAGTTTTAGTGAGTTTTCTTGTCCTTCACTGGTAGTATGTTGTGTTTACTTAGATGTCACAAATGTTTATAGATAAGAATAATTTTTAAATGTGAACTTAGCTATTATAAAATCAAATGGTTTTTCAGGAAATGTCCAGGTATGTGAATTGTGTCTTTGGAGTGATTTTAGATAAGTTAAAGGGCTTCCACATGAACAACTAATATTGTGAAATAATATTAAAGGACATGTAAAGAAAGTAACTTGATTTCTTATAGCCTATTAATTGTTATATTACATTCCCTCTGGTACCAGTAATTAGATCCTGCCATTAACTAAGGTTAAAAGAGATTAATGCTAGAAATGTACATAATTACTTTTTTTAATCTTCCTTTTCCCCAATTAAAGTTACATGAGCTTCAGAGTAATAAACTGTGGTATTTTCCATTTAGCAGCTTTATATACATATTTAGTTGTGTATTTTTCTAATACAGTTTTAAAAATAAAGAAGGGGAAGCTCTCTATATATGTATTTCATTTATTTTGCATAAAATGGCATTAGAGTTTGAAAGCACTGGATATTCCAAAACCTACCCAACAGATTTTTTTAAATAATTGAGAATATTAGATTTTTAATCTTAACAATTTATGTAATATTTCTGTAGCAGACTATTTTACTAAATTGATTAGCCTATCAAATATTTAAATATAATACATACATAATGTTAGCTTTTACTTCTCAATTATATTAATCAGAGTTTTGGATTGTTTGTTTTGTATTTATTTGGTTAATTGGTTTCTTGTTTGTTCCACAATCTTTTAAGCACCCCATAGCAGTTTCATACTTGCCATACATTTTTATTTTGTTTTGAAAGATGTCTAATTACTTCAACTAGAAATTATTTCAGACAAAATAGTATAAGAGGTATTATGTTAATTGAGTAGAAACATTCTACCTATATAAGGGAGCAAAAGGTTAGTTCTTCACTTTATTTATAGTTATGGCAATATATTTTGCACACAACTGGAAGTGTCTTTGGATTTCTCAGTATAGTCTTTAACATAATTTGAATTTGCACTCATATCAGTTTTAAGTCTTTGTAGTTTATGACCTAAAACATAAATGTTAAACATTTCATCAATGGACTATTTAAATCGTAAAAATGTTTGGGTATATTTTACTTTTATATAAATACGCAATTTATTAGGGTTGGATTTTATTTCTAGAAATATGAGTTCTAATCAAATAGCTTTATTCAAAAGCCTAATTTTCAAGAAAAACATGCTATGAGTAAAAAGTAGGGTCCTGGAACTAGCCAAAGTGAATAATCGTACTGTGAAATAATAAAGACAACTTTGGGATAAATTTAAGAAAAAACAATGTTTTATCAAAAGTAACTAATAACATTGATCTTTATATTTGAAAAAATAAAATCACCAAATGATCAAAAAAGAATTTCTGCCTTGGACAGCTGATTTGTACAAAAAAGCATGTTTAATATTCAAAACAGAATCATAGTAATTTATCACCATTTAGGAAGTGGGGACTACTGTAGTTGATATATTATTTGTGCATACAAATTTGTGATTTTACCTTCTTAAACTGTGTATTTTTCATTACTTCCACTGAGTAGTCACCCCTTATTCAAGTTTTGCTTTCTGTGGTTTCAGTTACCCATGGTCAACTGCAGTTCAAAAATAGGCGATTGTAGTACAATAAGATATTTTAAGAGAGAGAGAGACCACATTCACATAGCCTTATTAAATGTATTGTTATAATTGCTCTATTTTATTATTGTTAATCTCTTACTGTGCCTAATTTATAATTTAAACTTTATCATAGATATGTGTAGGAGAATACATAGTATATATCCTGTTTGGTACTATCCTCGGTTGCAGGCATCCACGGGCAATCTTAGAAGATATCCCCCCTGATGATAAGGTTACTATATAGTATCTTTATTAGTCAGAATTTCCCTCAACTTAGGTTGTTTGAATCAGTGTGGAAGGTTGTTCTTTTTCCACCCAACGCCCAATCCTACCTGTTAAAAATTGATCCACCTTAGGACTAGGAAGTATTGCTGTTTTTCAGGGCCCAGATCAAACTCATTGCATCCATAAAATTTTCCATTATTCTTTCTTACTCTACACTCAAGAATCTATAGTTCCTTGTATTATGAAAACCTTGGCACTGTATTTTTGTTTTGCTTTACCTTATATTATTTCAGGTATTTATCTTATTTTTTTCTCATCTCCACTGTATGTCTATTCTATAAGCTTTAGGACAGGAATTTTTGTGCCTTATTTATTTGTATATCCTGTAACACAAGGCCATAATGGGTGTTTAGTAATATGTCAACTCAAATTGAGTAAGAAATTTGAACCATCAGCAGTGTAAGACTGATTAAATTTTTGAAGCTAGAGCAAATGAAAACAGGTCATTCTTTTTATTTCAGTTTCTGTGATTATAATAATTAGAGATTTTTATTCTGTTACCCTGCTTCCATTTTAAAACAAAGTTTTTCAAACAATCTCACTTGTTTATACCTTTCAGATTAGGGTTCTTGGTCCAAATTTGTAACATGAGCTTAGGTTTTGTTTTTGTTTTTGTTTTTTGTTTTTTGTTTTTTACCTCTTGTGACTATGTGCTACTGATCTCTACATTTTGAATAATAGTGCTTGAGTGCTTGCTTATCTGCCAGCAAAGCACCCTGGAATATTCTGCTACAGAATTGTAACATACATCTACAGTCATAACATTCAATTTGAATAAATATATTAAATATCCAATTTAAAATCACGCACAGCGAAATTTCTCTGTGGGCCAAAAATGTATTTACTACCTCCACTTCTGTGATATTTCACAACTTAATATTTTTGTGTTTTATTTCTTTAATTACTGTTGCATGTAGAATGTGTATTAGAACTTTGAGAGATAAAAAAAAAATGCTTAACTAAATTAAAGACTTTTCCCCTCAAGTTCTACATCAAACACTTCGTTAACTGCAGACATAAATTCTGGATTTGCCAAACGTGTTCGACAAGATAATTCAAGCGATAAGCACTTACAAGAAAACAAACCAACAATGGGTATGTCTCACCTTTTAATTTGATATTTAATGGTATGACTATGTAACACACTTATAGTACTTTACGTTTTTTATTGTGTTTTCGTAAGAATCTCCCTTTATTCATCACCTTTACTATATGGTAGAACAAGTATGATTATCCACATGTTATAGATAAGGAAACTTTAAAACACAAAAAGCATTTACCCAAGATCACACAGATACTATATTGGAGGAACCAAAACTCAAGAACCAGATCTTACAGCTCTACATTATACACCCTTTTAGTTATCCCTACTGCCTCATAATAATTGAAGTAATTGGCTAAATGTATTATTTAATGTTACTAATTAAGTATATTTTACAGATAAACTATACCCACGTTAAATTTTTCTCTTAGCGTAATATTTTGAATAATTTGGCCTCTAACTCAATGTATAACTACTACACATATTCCAGTCTATATCTAGTTATAGTCATATTGTAACTCCCATTGGCAAGTTGGAAAAGATACTGATGGATCTTTCCCATCAGTTTGAAAGATACTACATTCCATCAACCACATATGGGAGTGACATGAGTTCATGATAACAAAACCACTTCAGTTAAACTAGTGGTATATATCATGCCAGCCAGTTTCCAGGCCCCAGCATCTAGACTTCTGTCTCTCTGATACTACAGTTCCTAAGACTTCATTCAGAAACTATTTATTTACTAGGCATTTACCATGTCTTGTAATGAATACAGAGAGCAGTAAGACATAGTTTGATTGTTCTCCGTAGGAACTTATAATTATAGCAGATGCAATTTAAAGGTGTCTCATGATACAATGTTTCTAAGAATAACAATAAAGCTATTGTTACTTTTTTCTGTCAATGTCCTTAGATTAGAGTAATATAAAATTCCTCAGTAACTTTGTCAACCTGTATTGGTAAATGCTTGCTTCCTGTAGTAGCCAGTGTTTACCTTAAGTTCAATGGAAATTGAAACATCAGACAGCAAATTGAAACATCAGACAGTAAGGTAGTAAAGTATAAAATTTGCCTTGATTATTTGGTTTGACATGTTGTACTTAATAATGCTTAAAAATGTGTATCTGTAGTTAGTGTAGATGTGTACTGCCCCATTGATCTTCTGAAAAAGTTCTTCAAGAATCATAATTCTACAGCCAAATAATAAATTTATAAAAACTCTCAAATCATAGAAATTGGATTTTTCTAATATGCTTATTATCTGAAGATACAAATGCATCAAATATCTCATGTATAAAGAGAAGTGAGTAAAAATATCAACTACGGGGGAAAAAAAAAAGTGGGAGATGATACTAAACCACAATGCTTGCCAAAGAGGTATTCGTTTGTAAGGAAAGATATTTTATATACATTATAATGTTCAAGTGAAAATGCCCAAATGCACAGCAGAAAAAAGTGAGAATTGAGACTGCCTTCCTTAGAACGTATTAAGCCAAGTTTTCTAACAAACAATGTACCAATGTACAAATAAAGAAACATACGACCATCAGTAGGGAAAAAGGCAACTCCTGTTAACTGAGCAATTAGAGAAATAAGAAACACAGTGTTAAGCAAATATGTCCATCTAAAACTCAAACCTAATGTGGCCCAGAAAGTGGATAAGCAATTAAACTGATCCTGAAAATAGTCAATGGCACCTTGTTGTAACAACACTTTGTTGAGTAGAAAATGATGGGGAAAGCTAATGAAGAACCAGAAGAATGGGCATAAATAGAACATACTTGAGAGGTGGCAGTAGGGAAGAGCTACAGGATTAAGATCAGCCCTTTAGGAAGTACTAGATACAAATGATAATTTTAAATTGAAAAAGTATGGAAGTTTAAATCCCTGGGGAAATAATCCAAGGAATGAGAAAAAAATGGTGATACAGCAAAGAAAGGAAGAAATGCTTGTAGAAATGGTCTTTTATTAGTCAGAAAGAAAGAAGGTGAACATAGTAATTAATTCAATGACTTCACCTGATGTCTGTGTATGTGCACACACTCACTGAAACTTCAGTTTGCAATATGAATTTGAACCGCTTTTAAAAACCAAAGGTATTAATGTCTCTTTGTTGTTGTTGTAGTATTTTAAATTATGTTAACTAACAACTATGAATTTCAAGAGTAAATTTTTCTTTCTATGGTTATGATTTTTATAAGTTGAATGATGAAAACTTTTTGAATGATACTTATGCCGTATTTATGCATCTTTTTATTTCTTGTCTAGAACATAAAAGAAACATCTGTAAAGTAAATCCAAGCTTGGTTAGAAAATTTGGAAGAAATATTTCAAAAGGAAATCTAAGATAAATCACTTCAAAACCAAGCAAAATGAAGTTGATCAAATCTGCTTTTCAAAGTGTATCAGTACCCTTTCAAAAATATATTTAAAATCTTTGAAGGAAGACCCATCTTAAAGCTAAGTTTACCCAAATACTTTCAGCAAGCAGAAAAATGAAACTCTTTGTTTTCTTCTTTTGTATTCTAAAAAAATAAAACTCCAAAAGAAAAGGTTGTCTTTTAAGTTTTTTAAATATTTATTGCCTTTTAAAATCCCTGAGTGTAAGTTACCATGGTGGCAGCTTAGTTTTACTATGCTACAACAAGTTGACTAGGACATTTTAGTAAATGGTAGTGAGTTAAATTATCTTTATTATTTTTTGAAAATAAGAATTTAGAAGTGGTAAAATTATGGCCCAAGATGTATTTGGCTCGCTATTATGTTTCAATGCATTGTTTTAATCATATATATGACTTTCCTTTTCAAAAATAATGTACGAGTGTCGATATATGTGCCCATAAAATCATTGTAAATATTATTTAAGTAGTCATCACAAATAAAATATTGTTCTTGCTACTTGATATATTAAAGATGTAGATTTTAAAGTGTTTCATTTTCTTGTCTCATTACTACCCCTTACGTACTCTAAACCAATGGTCCCCAATCTTTTTGGCACCAGGGACCAGTTTTGTGGAAGACAAAACCACAGACTGAGAGTCGGGGGATGGTTTCAGGATGATTCAAGCACTTTACATTTATTGTGCACTTTGTTTCTATTATTATTACATTATATATTATATATATTATTAAATAATTACACAACTCACCATAATGTAGAATCACTGGGAGCCCTGAGCTTGTTTTCTTGCAACTAAACGGTACCATCTTGGGGTAATAGGAGACAGTCACAGATCATCAGGCATTACATTCTCACAGGAAGTGTACAACTTAGATCGCTCACATGCACAGTTCACAACAGGGGTCACACTCATGAGAATGTAACGCCGCTTCTGATCTGATACGTGGCAGAGCTCAGGCAGTAATGCCAACAATGGGAGCGCTCACCTACCACTCGCCTCCTGCTCTGCGGCCTGGTACCTAACGGGCCACGGTTGGGGACCCCTGCTCTAAACTATTATTTTATAGAAAATGTGAATTTTGTAGATTTGTATTTCAGATACGATCAAGATATGTGGCGCCAGAGTCAAGTCTGAAAATAATCCACAGGCCTCGTAATGATAATGGGAAAAGATGTTTCAGTCATTCTTGCTGCTATAGGAAGTACATGGAGCTGCAACTTAATTATACAACCTTGTTTTCTTGCCTTGCCTGTCCTGTTTGTTTGCTGAATGTAACACATTTGGCCAAATGCACTTTTAATTTTATGCAGCACAGGACCCTTCACATCAAAGCAAACAAGCTGAAACATTTTAAGCCTTTCAGCTAATCAAGTTTTTCCACTTAAAATCTGGTTGGGAGAGTGTGAGAATAATCTTTAAGGTCCCTTTCAGCTCTGACACTGGTGATTCCATATTTATAGAGCATCTTCAGGATCTGTCATATGGAAAACCACCATACACACTTTTTTTTTTTTTGGTCCCTTCGTCATTTGGCTTTTGAGTGTGTTGCCTGTTTAACAATCACTTTCACCTCTGTATTCCTTTCAATTTTAGGTAAAAGAAATCTTTTTACCAGATAGTGATGCGTGGTGGCTACCATGATTAATAAGTGACTAGACCTCATGGTCCTCCTCATACCATAAGGTATGAGCACAATTTTCTTATATACCATTTTTATCAGGTAGAGATTTGGCCTTCTATAAAAATTAATAAAAGGGCCTTTGTCATAGAACTATATTAACGGGAAGTTAGGGGGAATAAACCATAATGAATGTGGGAAAAGAAGGCGATTAACTATGAATTTAAACTAAAACAAGAATGCTATTTGATAAGTCACTGTGAAAACATTTTTAAGTGGGCCTTATGTAAAAAGTAGATCAATCATAAGTGAATATGTAACCATGAATTTTCACAAAGTGAACATGCCCATGTAACCAGCACTCAAATGATGAAATAGAAAATTATCCATACCTCGGAAGACTCCCTTACACCTTCTCCCAGTCACCACCTCCCTCAAGGGTAACAGCTATCCTAACTTCTAACAGCACGGTTTGATTTTTAATTGATTATTTCTTAAAAAATTAATATATGTACTTTTAATTAGTACATAATAATTGTACATATATGGGGTACAATGTGATATGTTGATATAGGTATACAATGTGCAATGATCAAGTCAGGATTTTAGCATATCCATCACCTTAAAACTTTGTGTTGGTAACATCAGAGATATATTTTAACTAAAATAACTAATTTTTATTTTTAAAAAATGTTCTTCTAGAAAATGATACAGAATGGTATGAAGTAAATGTGCTTCCTCCTCATCTCCTATTAATATCATTCCCAGGTGTAACCACTGTTAATATTAGGTTGGTGCAAAAGTAATTGCGATTTTTGTCAGTACTTTCAATGGCAAAAAACGCAATTACTTTTGCACCAACCTAATAGTTTAGGTACCATGCCTAGACATTTACTTTTGTCATATATATATATACACACAGAGAGAGAAAGAGATCTAGATCTATATTCCTATATTCTTGGGGATTTTCTATGAAAATAGGATCATACTTTTTATATTGTTTTGCACTTTTCATTTTTTTTTTATTATACTTTAAGTTCTAGGGTACAAGTGGATAACGTGCAGATTTGTTACATATGTATACCTGTGCCATGTTGGCGTGCTGCACCCATCAACTCGTCAGCACCCATCAACTCGTCATTTACATCAGCTATAACTCCCAATGCAATCCTTCCCCCCCCCCTCCCCGTGATAGGCCCTGGTGTGTGATGTTCCCCTTCCCGAGTCCAAGTGATCTCATTGTTCAGTTCCCACCTATGAGTGAGAACATGCGGTGTTTGGTTTTCTGTTCTTGCGATAGTTTGCTGAGAATGATGCTTTCCAGCTGCATCCATGTCCCTACCAAGGACACAAACTCATCCTTTTTTATGGCTGCATAGTATTCCATGGTTTATATGTGCCACATTTTCTTCATCCAGTCTGTCACTGATGGACATTTGGGTTGATTCGTCTTTGCTATTGTGAATAGTGCCACAATACATATACGTGTGCATGTGTCTTTATAACAGCATGATTTATAATCCTTTGCGTATATCCCCAGTAATGGGATGGCTGGGTCATATTGTACATCTAGTCCTAGATCCTTGAGGAATCTCCATACTGTTTTCCAGAATGGTTGAACTAGTTTACAATCCCACCAACAGTGTAAAAGTGTTCCTATTACTCCACATCCTCTCCAGCATCTGTTGTTTCCTGACTTTTTAATGATCGCCATTCTAACTGGTGTGAGATGATATCTCATTGTGGTTTTGATTTGCATTTCTCTGATGGCCAGTGATGATGAGCATTTTTTTATGTGTCTGTTGGCTGTATGAATGTCTTCTTTTGAGAACTGTCTGTTCATATCCTTTGCCCACTTTTGGATGGGGTTGTTTGTTTTTTTCTTGTAAATTTGTTTGAGTTATTTGTAGTTCTGGATATTAGCCCTTTGTCAGATGAGAAGATTGCAAAAATTTTCTCCCATTCTGTAGGTTGCCTGTTCACTCTGATGGTAGTTTCTTTTGCTGTGCAGAAGCTCTTTAGTTTAATTAGACCCCATTTGTCAATTTTGGTTTTTGTTGCCATTGCTTTTGGTGTTTTAAACATGAAGTACTTGCCCATGCCTATGTCCTGAATGGTATTACCTAGGTTTTCTTCTAGGGTTTTTATGGTATTAGGTCTAACATTTAAGTCTCTAATCCATCTTGAATTAATTTTCGTATAAGGATTAAGGAAAGGATCCAGTTTCAGCTTTCTACTTATGGCTAGCCAATTTTCCCAGCACCATTTATTAAATAGGGAATCCTTTCCCCATTTCTTGTTTTTGTCAGGTTTGTCAAAGATCAGATGGCTGTAGATGTGTGGTGTTATTTCTGAGGGCTCTGTTCTGTTCCATTGGTCTATATCTCTGTTTTGGTACCAGTACCATGCTGTTTTGGTTACTGTAGCCTTGTAGTATAGTTTGAAGTCAGGTAGCACGATGCCTCCAGCTTTGTTCTTTTGACTTAGGATTGTCTTGGCAATGCGGGCTCTTTTTTGGTTCCATATGAACTTTAAAGCAGTTTTTTCCAATTCTGTGAAGAAACTCATTGGTAGCTTGATGGGGATGGCATTGAATCTATAAATTACCTTGGGCAGTATGGCCATTTTCACTATATTGATTCTTCCTATCCATGAGCATGGTATGTTCTTCCATTTGTTTGTGTCTTGTCTTATTTCACTGAGCAGTGGTTTGTAGTTCTCCTTGAAGAGGTCCTTTACATCCCTTGTAAGTTGGATTCCTAGGTATTTCATTCTCTTTGAAGCAATTGTGAATGGAAGTTCATTCATGATTTGGCTCTCTGTTTGTCTGTTACTGGTGTATAAGAATGCTTGTGATTTTGCACATTAATTTTGTATCCTGAGACTTTGCTGAAGTTTCTTATCAGCTTAAGGAGATTTGGGGCTGAGACAATGGGGTTTTCTAAATATACAATCATGTCATCTGCAAACAGGGACAATTTGACTTCTTCTTTTCCTAACTGAATATGCTTTATTTCTTTCTCTTGCCTGATTGCCCTAGCCAGAACTTCCAACACTATGTTGAACAGGAGTGGTGAGAGAGGGCATCCCTGTCTTGTGCCAGTTTTCAAAGGGAATTTTTCCAGTTTTTGCCCATTCAGTATGATATTGGCTGTGGGTTTGTCATAAATAGCTCTTATTATTTTGAGATATGTTCCATCAATACCGAATTTATTGAGCATTTTTAGCATGAAGGGCTGTTGAATTTTGTCAAAGGCCTTTTCTGCATCTATTGAGATAATCATGTGGTTCTTGTCTTTGGTTCTGTTTATATGCTGGATTATGTTTATTGACTTGCATATGTTGAACCAGCCTTGCATCCCAGGGCTGAAGCCCACTTGATCATGGTAGATAAGCTTTTTGATGTGCTGCTGGATCTGGTTTGCCAGTATTTTATTGAGGATTTTTGCATCGATGTTCATCAGGGATATTGGTCTAAAATTCTCTTTTTTTGTTGTGTCTCTGCCAGGCTTTGGTATCAGGATGATGTTAGCCTCATAAAATGAGTTAGGGAGGATTCCTTCTTTTTCTGTTGATTGGAATAGTTTCAGAAAGAATGGTACCAGCTCCTCCTTGTACCTCTGGTAGAATTCAGCTGTGACTCCATCTGGTCCTGGACTTTTTTTCATTGGTAGGCTATTAATTATTACCTCAATTTCAGAGCCTGCTTTTGGTCTATTCAGGGATTCAGCTTCTTCCTGGTTTAGTCTTGGGAGAGTGTAAGTGTCCAGGAAATTATCCATTTCTTCTAGATTTTCTAGTTTATTTGCGTAGACGTGTTTATAGTATTCTCTGATGGTAGTTTGTATTTCTGTGGGGTCGGTGGTGATATCCCCTTTATCATTTTTTATTGCATCTATTTGATTCTTCTCTCTTTTCTTCTTTATTAGTCTTGCTAGCGGTCTATCAATTTTGTTGATCTTTTCAAAAAACCATTGGATTCACTGATTTTTTGGAGAGTTTTTTGTATCTCTATCTCCGTCAGTTCTGCTCTGATCTTAGTTATTTCTTGCCTTCTGCTAGCTTTTGAACGTATTTGTTCTTGCTTCTCTAGTTCTTTTAATTGTGATGTTAGAGTGTCAATTTTAGATCTTTCCAGCTTCCTCTTGTGGGCATTTAGTGCTATAAATTTCCCTCTACACACTGCTTTAAATGTGTCCCAGAGATTCTGGTATGTTGTATCTTTGTTCTCATTGGTTTCAAAGAACATCTTTATTTCTGCCTTCATTTCGTTATGTACCCATTAGTCATTCAGGAGCAGGTTATTGAGTTTCCATGTAGTTGAGCGGTTTTGATTGAGTTTCTTAGTTCTGAGTTCTAGTTTGATTGCACTGTGGTCTGAGAGACAGTTTGTTATAATTTCTGTTCTTGTACATTTGCTGAGGAGTGCTTTACTTCCAATTATGTGGTCAATTTTGGAATAAGTGTGATGTGGTGCTGAGTAGAATGTATATTCTGTTGATTTGGGGTGAAGAGTTCTGTAGATGTCTATTAAGTCTGCTTGGTGCAGAGATGAGTTCAATTCCTAGATATCCTTGTTTACTTTCTGTCTCGTTGATCTGTCTAATGTTGACAGTGGAGTGTTGAAGTCTCCCATTATTATTGTATGGGAGTCTAAGTCTCTTTGTAAGTCTCTAAGGACTTGCTTTATGAATCTGGGTACTCCTGTATTGGGTGCATATGTATTTAGGATAGTTAGCTCTTCCTGTTGAATTGATCCCTTTACCATTATGTAATGGCCTTCTTTGTGTCTTTTGATCTTTGATGGTTTAAAGTCTGTTTTATCAGAGACTAGTATTGCAACCCCTGCTTTTTTTTGTTCTCCATTTGCTTGGTAGACCTTCCTCCATCCCTTTATTTTGAGTCTATGTATGTCTCTGCATGTGAGATGGGTCTCCTGAATACAGCAGACTGATGGGTCTTGACTCTTTATCCAGTTTGCCAGTCTGTGTCTTTTAATTGGAGCATTTAGTCCATTTACATTTAAGGTTAATATTGTTATGTGTGAACTTGATCCTGCCATTATGATATTAACTGGTTATTTTGCTCGTTAGTTGATGCAGTTTCTTCCTAGCCTCGATGGTCTTTACATTTTGGCATGTTTTTGCAATGGCTGGTACCGGATGTTCCTTTCCATGTTTAGTGCTTCCTTCAGGGTCTCTTGTAAGGCAGGCCTGGTGGCGACAAAATCTCTAAGCATTTGCTTATCTGTAAAGGATTTTATTTCTCCTTCACTTATGAAACTTAGTTTGGCTGGATATGAAATTCTGGGTTTAAGATTCTTTTCTTTAAGAATGTTGAATATTGGCCCCCACTCTCTTCTGGCTTGTAGAGTTTCTGCCGAGAGATCTGCTGTTAGTCTGATGGGCTTCCCTTTGTGGGTAACCTGACCTTTCTCTCTGGCTGCCCTTAAGATTTTTTCCTTCATTTCAACTTTGGTGAATCTGGCAATTATGTGTCTTGGAGTTGCTCTTCTCGAGGAGTATCTTTGTGGCATTCTCTGTATTTCCTGAATTTGAATGTTGGCTTGCCCTACTAGGTTGGGGAAGTTCTCCTGGATGATATCCTGAAGAGTGTTTTCCAACTTGGTTCCATTTTCCCCCTCACTTTCAGGCACCCCAATCAGACGTAGATTTGGTCTTTTTACATAATCCCATACTTCTTGCAGGCTTTGTTCATTTCTTTTTCTTCTTTTTTCTTTAGGTTTCTCTTCTCACTTCATTTCATTCATTTGATCCTCAATCGCTGATACTCTTTCTTCCAGTTGATCGAGTCAGTTACTGAAGCTTGTGCATTTGTCACGTATTTCTCGTGTCATGGTTTTCATCTCTGTCCATTCGTTTATGTCCTTCTCTGCATTAATTATTCTAGTTATCAATTCTTCCACTTTTTTTTCAAGATTTCTAGTTTCTTTGCGCTGGGTACGTAATTCCTCCTTTAGCTCTGAGAAGTTTGATGGACTGAAGCCTTCTTCTCTCATCTCGTCAAAGTCATTCTCCGTCCAGCTTTGATCCGTTGCTGGCGATGAGCTGTGCTCCTTTGCAGGGGGCGATGCACTCTGATTTTTTGAATTTCCAGCGTTTCTGCCCTGCTTTTTCCCCATCTTTGTGGTTTTATCTGCCTCTGGTCTTTGATGATGGTGACGTACTGATGGGGTTTTGGTGTGGGTGTCCTTCCTGTTTGTTAGTTTTCCTTCTAACAGTCAGGACCCTCAGCTGTAGGTCTGTTGGAGATTGCTTGAGGTCCACTCCAGACCCTGTTTGCCTGGGTATCAGCAGCAGAGACTGCAGAAGATAGAATATTGCTGAACAGCAAGTGTACCTGTCTGATTCTTGCTATGGAAGCTTCCTCTCAGGGGTGTACTCCACCGTGTGAGGTGTGGGGTGTCGGTCTGCCCCTAGTGGGGGATGTCTCCCAGTTAGGCTACTCAGGGGTCAGGGACCCACTTGAGCAGGTAGTCTGTCCCTTTTCAGATCTCAACCTCCGTGTTGGGAGATCCACTGCTCACTTCAAAGCTGTCAGACAGAGTCGTTTGCGTCTGCAGAGGTTTCAGCTGCTTTTTGTTGTTGTTGTTGCTGTTGTTTAGCTGTGCCCTGTCCCCAGAGGTGGAGTCTACAGAGACAGGCAGGACTCCTTGAGCTGCTGTGAGCTCCACCCAATTCGAGCTTCCCAGCCGCTTTGTTTATCTACTTAAGCCTCAGCAATGGCGGGCGTCCCTCCCCCAGCCTCGCTGCTGCCTTGCTGCGAGATCGCAGACTGCTGTGCTAGCAATGAGGGAGGCTCCCTGGGCATGGGACCCTCCCGGCCAGGTGTGGGATATAGTCTCCTGGTATGCCCGTTTGCTAAGATCCTTGGTAGAGTGCAGTATTGGGGTGGGAGTTACCCGATTTTCCAGGTGTTGTGTGTCTCAGTTCCCCTGGCTAGGAAAAGGGATTCCCTTCCCCCTTGAGCTTCGCAGGTGAGGCGATGCCTCACCCTACTTTAGCTCTCGCTGGTCGGGCTGCAGCAGCTGACCAGCACTGATTGTCAGGCACTCCCTATTGAGATAAACCCAGTCCCTCAGTTGAAAATGCAGAAATCACCTGTCTTCTGTGTCGCTCGCGCCTGGAGTTGGAGACTGGAGCTGCTCCTATTCGGCCATCTTGCTCCGCCCCCACACTTTTCATTTTCATTCACATTTAAAACCATGGTGGACACATTTCTAAAATTTTTAAGTGTGAATTTCATAATGCTGCTGATAACAATTTTTATATAGTAAATATATCGAGAGAAACGTAGATGATGGTCTCTTTTGAGCTACACTGTTCAGCATTTCTGAAAATATTGGAGTAGTCAGTCACTGTTATTTCTACATCATGATGTGTTATGCATGTTCCACAGAACACAGCTTACCTGGGATTCCCTGCCAAGGAAAGGGTTCCAGGTCAAAGAAGGGTGGAAAATGCAGCATACTGGGAGACTGATTGTGCACATTGACAATATAAGCCCCTGAAGTCTCATAACCAAGAGTCTTGTTTTACTTAACCCAGTAATTTTCAAATTACTTTTAAAACGCTGAAGTTTTTAAAAATTGTGTGAGAATACTATATTGAACCCTCATTATTATAACACTGAATACAATTATCAGATTTTGTCCAGGGTATTCTTTTTCTTATTTTTTTCCTTTGGTGGAGTATTTTAAAGCCTCATTTAGTCACTGCATACTTGCTTATGAATCTGAAAAAAGTGACATTTCTTTATATTTTAAAAAATCCTTTCATTAAAGAACTAGTGCTATCCCTAAAAACATACTTGGAACAACAATGTTCTAAATTAATAATGGTTATAAAATTGACAGAAATTAGAAAGTTATGATGGTAGAGATTTAATGGAATATATTCAAGAGAGTCATTTTATTTATCATATTGAAATAATCACTTTCAATACATTAATTCTAATTCTACCAATCTTTCTCATTCACTTTTATTAAGACCTAAGTAAAATAAATTTTGTTTTTTGCAGAGTAACATTTTAAAAAATAAGATTATATTATGCTTTCCTACCTTTTAAAATTGAAGAACATGTTCTTACATTCCTTATACTTGACTTTGCTTACATGCCAAAGGTAGGTAAAGTACACACCAAATGTCGTGAACAACAGCACTGCTATAACATGGTGTATGTGTTCCTAAAACACAAAATGCTATGCAAAGTTATGCAAGGAGGGTGGTCCGATTTCAGACAAGAATTTATAATGCCAGATGCAGATGGCTGTGGCCCACTGTCGTGAGTTATGTTCATTTTGAATATTCTGATGTAGCTTGGTACCTCTGAGTACAGCTTTCTATTCACCTAATGTTTCATCCAGATGTAAGCTTGTGTAACCAGGTACAAAACTCACATTAGGCTCAAATGGTTTCCTAATGTACCAATGCCATAGGAGCAAATTTGTACTTTAAAAATAGTTACAGCAGAACGGACTCTGTATATATATATTTATACACGCACACACATATATACAGCAAAACTACATTTATATGTATACATGTATACATATAAAAGCATCTACAGAAAACATGCTATATAGATATACATGCTGTATATATATACATAGCAGAACTGACTACACATATATACACATATACATGTATATGTATATATCATTGTTAAACTGAAGAGGGATTCATATTTATAACAACTGCATTTTGTTTTATGCTTTGACTCTTTCATATTTAAATAACTTGGAAATATCTACAGTAACTGCTCAACAAGAGCTTTGGTGTTAATGAAGTTGCAAATTCTGGAATCAGATAGGATAGTCTGACCATACTTTGAGACCAACTTCCAATCACAAGCCTTATAAAGTGACCCCTTATTTGCAAAGGGGCCCTCAGTCCACATTTCTTAATGAGCACATTATAATAGTCATACTTTTTTGAGCTCTTACATAATAAATGTTTTAAATGTATTTTTCACTTATTCCTCAAACAAGCGTTTAAAGTAGATGCTACATTTCATGTTGAACATGATAAATATGTGTAAGTTTTATCAATTAAATAATTTTTAAAGTAAGTGTTACAGATGTTCAACTTCTTATTCAATTCCAAAACTTCACAGATTTTGAAAATCAGGTTTTGTATAATTTTTGTCAGTAAAACCTGACTTCTGCTAATATGAGTCTATTAATTGTCTTTACCCTACTTAGTACAAACATTCAGAGGCTTTGCTGCAGAAATGTTAATGTTCAGTTATAGAGTATTAGCCCAGACCCCAGTGGGGTGAGGGTGTTATATATAAATACAGTATATGCACTATATTGCATTTCTGAAACAAAAAAAAATACTGAATTATAAAACACCTAGCCATGAGGATTTCAGATGATGATTTCTAAATAACATATTTAGTTTTCTAATTGAAAAAGATGCTTGGAAAAATTAAGTAATTTGCCAAAAATTCCACAGCTGTGAAATTCCACAGTAGCAGAATTGGGATTTTTGAACTACAGTTGGTATAAAATACCTCTATCTACAGTGTGGCTAACACTGCATATGGATGGCTATACAAAAAGCATCTCTACTACAGAAAACAAATTTGAGTCACCTGTTGACTTGTGACTGGTAATTAGCTTTAATTTGTGGGTGAAGTTCAGTAAATTATATCCAGATTTGAGATTTATTCAATGTATTTTATAATTATAAGCAAATTATATCTAGCTAACATTGTTTATATTGAAAACAAAAATGGGCTGGACCCAATGACTCACACCTGTAATCCCAGCACTTTGGGAGGCCAAAGCAGGTAGATCACTTTAGGTCAGGAGTTCAAGACCAGCCTGGCCAATATGGTGAAATCTCGTCTCTACTGAAAATAAAAATTAGTCAGGCATGGTGGCAGGCACCTGTAATCCCAGCTACTCAGGAGGCTAAGGCGGGAGAATCACTAGTACCCAGAAGGCGGAGGTAGCACTGAGCTGAGATTGTGCCACTGTACTCCAGCTTGGGCACAGAATGAGACTCCATCTCAGAAAATTAAAAAAATTAAAACAAAAATAAAGTATTGTTATTAGTACATGTAGAAAAGTCATTAGTATCCCTGAAGGCATTCACAAATCCTATGGACTGATTTTTCAAGGATGTTGTTTCTTTTACAATCAAACTTTCACACATATAATGCTTTTTGCATATTCACAACTTGCCCATAAGTTGTTAACCACTCAAGGTAAGATATGTTACAAAACCACTGGTTTACATCCTAAACTTTTTTGTGTTAAGACTCCATATTCAAAGTCTGAAGACACAACTGGGATGTTAAGACAAAATATAAACGTATGTTTCAGGAATTAGCACAGGGCAGTTGTTTTTTTAATGCATATGCTGAGTACTAAGCTTATCGCCTCCTGTGACTTCCCCCAAAAGGTAGTAATTGATAGATAGTCCATACTTCTCTGAATGAACATCATCTTACAAATCACTCAATCCTTGTAAATGGCAAGTTCTACATAACAGCCACTATAGGGATTAGACCCTGAAGTTAAGACCTGTTGGGGAACTTTAGTTCTGAGGTATTTCTGTCATTTATATGTACATACAGATGCTCCTCGGGTTATATCCTGATAAACCCATAATAAGCTGAAAATATTGTGAGTCAAAAATGCATTTAATGTATCTAACTTACAAACATAACTTAACCCAGCCTACCTTAAACGTGCTCAGAATAATTTTATTAACCGACAGTTGAGCAAAATCATCTGACACAAAGGCTATTTTATAATAAAGTACTGAATATCTCATGTAATGTATTTAACACTGTACTAAAAGTGAAAAACAGAATAGTTGTACGGGTTCTCTCACAATGCTGGGCAGCAGCAGCAAGCCGTAGCTCCCAGTCAGCCACAGAGTTCGACTTAACAAGACTTTAAATTTACAATGGGTTTATCAAGACGTAACCCCATTAAAAGTGGAGGAGTATCTGTATTTTTTTCGGAAGTCAAAATTTAAAAATATATATGCATTCTTATACTTTTAACAAGGTGGAAGGTGAAAGGTATCTGTATAATGAAGAAGAGTAGACACATGAGAGGAAAATAGTTCTATGATCAGAACCTTGGACACAAATACTGTCTTCAGCCTTATTTCTCATCTCTGCAGAATAAACTTCCCCTCTGCAAGCCACTTCTCAAATATGAAATGCTGGAAATCCTTTCTAATATCACCACCCTTGGCACACATCCCTTTACCATTATCTCCTTAGTGTGGTTATTTCAGAATAATTTTAAGTCTTTTTAAAAATTTTTAACCCCTCCTGTTCTTCCCAATAACAATTGTTAATGTAGATTCTTAACTTCCACCACAGTTCTTAATCAATACAAAATGCTACTTCAAAATGTTCTTTTCTCCCAAGTTCTCTGTTCCCCTGAATTCTTCATATCAAGTTAAAAATATTAATCTACTCAAATTAAGTCTGAAGGATCAAACTATTCTATTGGTCTTATGTTAGCTCTGCTCCTACACCTTGAAGAGAATCTTCTCACTCAGTGTACATCCCTGGCAACCAACAACCTCTTCACCATCTTGTGCTACGGAGTATTACCTAAAATGATCCCAACTCAGTAAAACATCCCCATCTACCACTGAGCTTAATAATCATCACAGTGGGCTTTGGGCCTATATAAAAGGTATTTTCTAAGTTTGAATGCATACATGGGTATTTTTAATTATTAGATCAACATTAGACTGCCTGTACTTTTTTTCTAAAACTTTAAGCTGTTTCAACTACTAATCATTTTACATATAAAACCTTAGTTTCCTATATAATTTAAAGACTATGGTGAATTTCTGACCATCTTCACTTATAATACAATGGTGAGATTAATTTTGCCACTCATCCTGGAACTATATTTCTTTTAGGCTTTGGGTTAATTACTAAATTTTGTTCAGTCTTTCCAGCCTTTTCTTTCCAAAAGTAAGTAACATTTAAACCTGTAAACATTCTTTGTTATAGTAATACTTAAATGTTTTACAAGTTAGAGTATCAAGTATTTGTTCATATCTACACTGTGATATTTGAGTAGTATAGTAGATATCTGCTATTTTGCCAGGTCCATGTAACCTGACTCTGATTAAAACATCTCACTTCTTTGGGAAACCATTCCTTTCCTCAGTGAGATCCCAATGGAGCTATCCTTGTGTGCACACACACGTGAAGACACACACTCCACTCACACACACACACAAACATACCTGTTTTTCCCCAGCACATTAAGGCCCATCAGTGTAATAATCATAAAAGGTCTTCCCGACAACAGTGATTGGTTCCAAGAGAATTAATCCAAAATTTAGTCTTCCCTAATATTGTAAGAGACTTTGTGTCCCAGGTTACAAGGTATAAGAATCATGTAAGCCTTAATCTCTGGTGTCTTTCCCAGCTTCATGGAGAAAGCTGTCTAGAGAATTAAGTCAACACGGAAAAGTGAGCAGAACCTAGAAAAGGAAAAAGAGAAAAAGCTCCAGATGACATTGTGTGAGCTCCTGAATCCAGGTTTGCCTGAGGCTACCTAGATTCAACTCCTGCACTGCCAAATTCCATAAACCAAGTAATTCCCTTTTTCATTTGAGCCAAATTTTTAACTCTATGCTAAGGTAAGTATAGATTCAAACAAAGTTGCAAAAAGAGTACAGAGACGTCCTGTGTACACTTCACCTAGTTTTTCCCAGTTGTTCTTAAGTAACCGTAGAATAATATCAAATCCAGGAAATTGACATTAGTGCAATATGTGTGAATCGTTCTATGCCATTTCATCACGTGTGTATATTCATGTAACCACCACCAAAAGTGAGATGCAGAATTATTTCATCACCACAAAGTTCTTCCTGTTGCTCTTTTGTAATCAAATCTATCCATTCTTAACTTTGGTAATCACTAATCTGTTCCCCATCTCCATAATTTTGTCATTTTGAGAATGTTATATAAATGAAATAATATAGTATACGACCCTTTGAGACTGGCTTTATTTTTCAATCACCTTAATGTCCATTAGATTCATCCAAGTTGATGCATATATCAATAATTCATTCCATTTTATTGCTTAACAATATTCTATGGTGCAAATGTACCACAATTTGTTTAACCATTTACCTACTGTAGGACATCTTGATTCTTTCCATTTTGGGGCTATTACAAATTAAATTGCTATAAACATTTATGTACAAGTCTTGTGTGTTGAGCCACTTTTATTTTCTGTCCATTGCAACTAAAAGTTTTAAATAATTCAAGCAGGAAAATGACAAAGCAGTGCAAGGAATAAAAATTTTCTTCATCTTTATACATTCTTTCATTTACCCATGAAATAGAAAGTAACATTTCTTCTCTTTCTTTGAGAAGAAATAGAGAATCTTCTTTCTTTGCTTTCTTATTCACTCTTCCCAAAAAAGAAAAGATTTATATAATCTGGGATTGTAAAATACCATCATCCATTGTTCCACATTGCTCTATTGGGTTGAGTTAAAGTATTACTACTCTATTACTCTATTTCACGTATAGCCATCCCTCTTGCTCCATTTTCTCAACTCTCTTTTTGCCTTCTCGCGGCCTTTGTTCTCCCAGTTTTTACTTCCATACAGTAAACAGCCAGTGTCGGTACACAAGCCAAGAGCCCCACTGTCCTCCTCTTAGCATTTCCATTTTTGCTCATTTGTGCTCAAAGCACATTGGGTAGATCATGTTTCTTCATGGGGCTGGCTTGATAAGAACCAAGATTTAAACTTGGTGAAGAAGTAGTAGAAAGCCCTGTATTTTGTTAGTACGCCCATCCCAGATCTTATTTATGTCTATTTCTCAGTTGGTTTTGAATCCAGAAAAGAGATGTGAGAAATTCGTTTTTCCCAAACCTCCCAACATAAAATGCTTACATATACTATATGAACTTTCAAAGATATGCCACGTTTAAATTTTTTATTTGTATAAATGTAAGGGGCACAACTATAGTTTTGTTACATAAACATATTGTGCAATAGTAATGTTTGGGCTTTTAGTGTAACCATCACCCAAATAATGTACACTGTGCCCATTAAGTAATTTCTCATTCCTCTTTCCACTCCCCATTCCACCCTCTGAGTCTCTTCGTTATTTATCCTTTCTCACTCCATACCCATGTGTACACATTATTTAGCTCCCACTTATAAGCAAGAACATGCAGTATTTGACTTCCTGTTTCTGAGTTGTTTCACTTAAGATAATGGCCTCCAGTTTTATCCATGTTGCTACAAAGGATATAATTTCATTCTTTTTTATGGGTTTTGTAAGAATTTTATTTCTTTATGGCTTTTTGTATTTCATTGTGTATGGAATGTCTAAAGGACAAGAACTTACAATATATATGTATACACAATAGAGTACAAAAAGTAAATGTGATATGTATATATAAATGTGATGTACATATATCACATTATTTATATTATGTGTTAGGGTGATGGCTTAAAGTCTAATGTGTTAATATTCACTCCCTCTCCTACCCCTCCTACTTGATAGGTATAGATATAGATAGGTATATCTCAAAATTAGAACATTATTTTGAGTTTCTCAATTAAATTATTTCCTGTGCACAGATGATCCATAACTACATTATTCAATTCCACTGACTCCAACTAAGTACCTGTCCTCAAGTTTTCATCCTAGCCCAAACTATCTTTATTATAATAATTAATGCTACCATATTTTTACATTTTTACACTACAACATACATTTTTACATTGCTGTTTTTTACTCATGCATCTTACAAAAATCTACCGATTTTCCCTTATAACCAATCTTCCCTCTTTTCCTAATAAGCTTTTTTAAAATTAATAAAAAGAAGCCAAAAATTGGTATCAAAAAGGCTTGCATTTCCCTGCCTGGCCATCACTGGCACATGAGCAGCCAAGCCAGGAGGAATTGGAAAGTATCAAAAAGAGACATACATGGTAGGAAAAGGCAGGCAATCTATTGGTAATTACAGCAACACAAGCCTATGTATCTTGGCCATCCTTCACATGGACTTTTTAAATATCAGTGTTTAACTCCACTAAATACAAGTATTGGCCATTAATTTGATAAAGCCCCCCTTATACTTGCACTCTAGAGTATAAATCATTCAAGCAATTTGGTGCTTACACTGCTAAAGGCTGAAAGTCCATGATCCTAAATATTGCTTTCAAAGCCTATAATGAGAGAGTCTTCCCTATTGGTTATCTTGTCTGTTTTAAAGTAGTGAACAACCTTAATTGGCTCTTTGTAGTACCCAGCCAGCCAAAGGTACTCCCTTAAATAATTCAAGTACTTTGATGATCTTGAAGAAATGTTCCATTGCTGTCTTTCCTTTCATGGGAAGATTTAGAGGACAAGCCTTGAGAACAAATTGAACTAAATAAACTCTGTGCAGGTGAACTTTAGCACTTCTTTGTAACTAACACAATACATTTTGACTCTTATAACAATTATTTTTCTATGGAAGCTGCTTCCTCATGCTTGTAAATTTAATTTGGCAGGCAGTATTATGTGAAAAAACTTTGATTTTATTTAGTAATCTTCATATCTCCCTTCAGATCGACTCATTCTATCTCCCAAAAAAAGAAATTATGGATAAAAATTCATGATATCTAACATCTTTTGTAGATATTGGGTAGGTTTCATCATCTTTTTCCCACTATTGAAAGTTAATTTTTAACCAAAGAGGGTGGGAAGTGATGGCTGTCAGAATTAGTTGGAACTCTTTTCAAAATTCTCCATCTGTCTGTAATTCAGCATCATTGCTCATAGACCCAAGATGATACAGTCGATTGCATAGGAATGACATTTCCAGGTGAAATCCATTTATAAAAGTAAGCTAATCCCCTGTCATGACCTTAATGACAATTAGAGAGTCCCTTAGCAACCAAAAATAAACTGTGAAGAAGAGATGAATGCAATTATTCATTCGACATGTGCCAAATATGAAAATTTTCTAGTTTCTTCCTTCAATTCATTTAATGCTCATTTAGAAATGCACACCCAAAAGGACTTGATATTTAATTCTTTTATAAACTGTAAACACATCACAGTGGTATTTGGATATCTTACAGACTTTGTCTGTAAACAGAACTTGCTTCAAGGCATATTCCAGATTCTAGTGGGTACAAAATTTTATATACTTAACAAGTTCTTCAATTGAATGCCAATAATTTGTAACATTTGGATGGGAAAAGCACATTTAATACAATGAATGTTATTTATGTGTAGTCTTAGTGGCCATAATAAGGGTTATCTGTAAAAGACATTTGCCAGATAAATTCTGAATTATAGGAAGCATCTTGAAACATATTTATACCTAAAACACATATTTAAATGAAAATTAAATATTCTACATCTTATCATATTAACTAATGCCAGATGGAATGTAACATAATATTGCACAACTTAGCATGACTCAGCAATGTAAGTGGCTTGGATTTAAAATATTTTTCAATTGGAAGTGGATTTAGAAAGAAAAGTGGTAGGGTTGGGGAAAGAGAAAATCTGTTCCTGAATAATTAAGTCTTCAGACTATTACATTGCTGAAGCCAGTTGCTGCTTTAGTTACCCAACTGTAGCAAAATGGACCTTTTATATGAAAACATGTCTGGTTTTGAAAGGGTCGATTAGCCTCTCCACAGTTGTACATTAAGAAATATTCATAATGGCAAAAATTTCAAATGAAAAGAAATCGTTGATGCAAAGATGAAACTACCTGTACCTTAGAAGAAAACAAAAAACCGAGTGGAAAAGCACCCATTGTAAATATTAATGAGACAATCACAGATTTGAAAACTTATATTTTGTATTATAAAATTAACTTACAAAGAGTTTGGAAGTGTAATCTATGTTTATTTTACTTAACTAAAATCAGAACCAATAGTCCAATAGGTTTATATAACCATAAATGTTGGCGAGAAACTATTGACTTATTTATAGGTAAGCTTGCATTTCTTGAGAGTGAACCTGTCTCCACTTAGGATGTGAAAAACAGTAAAGAAAGTATTTCCCTTAGAAAGAATAAACCAGCAATGTCATATTCCATTGCATTTTGGTTATGTGATGTTCATGGCAACAAGACTAATAAGGTCTATGAAATCTAGGATCACGTTGCATTTGTTTACCCTTATACACCAACACCTAACACAGTACTTGGTCCTATATTTGCCTGTGTTCAATAAATGCAATGGGAGACCCTAATATGGTTCACATGGCATTTGCCAGAGAGAAGCAAATTGCTTAATCTAGGGGAACACAATTTGAATGCTGTACAAATAGCATGGTGAATTTATATTGTTTCCACAGTAATTTTAAAAGTGACTTATTTCTTATAATTATCTTTTAAAATATGTTCTAACTCCTCCAGAGTGGCCTAGGTCATATGTTCTATATCTCTCAGGTAGTGAGTGAATCATATAATTTGAAAGGTATATGCTATTTCCCCTTTGTGTGGGTAGAGGGATATGTGGTTATGCGATTCTTGGCAAGGCTCTCATTGTAGGCCTAAACATTGAGTTGTTTTGTTTTGTTTTAAATTATAACTTTTGTCAAAATTTTAAAAAATCACATCTTAACATATTGGACTTTAATGAAATGTCAACATTATGAAATAATTACCTAGAGTTATAACTGTAATTGTTTGCATAGTATTTTTAGCTAAAAGTAAGAATTTCTTTCTTTTGCTAAATCAAAACTCATCCAGTAGGCAGCTTTTATTAGTCCTATGTAAATTTACCCTGTCAATATATTTAAAAGTCTAGGTTTTGTAGTAAACTCATAAAAAAAGAAAAAATAATCATACTTTATATGTAAATTAAAGGTTTTATTAATATTATTATGAATGGGAATTGCATGGACTTACTATTAGCTCTAATTGGCCTGCCTGAATAATCTCAATTAGAAATGAGGAATTGGGTGTTCTGGTCATTTTAATTGGGATTTAACAGTTTTAAATAAGTTTTTTTATTTAAAGCCTTTTTGATTTGACCCTTTAAAGGAAACTGTATTTTCTTCTCTGAAAGAAGAACTCCTTGTTTATCTTTATTCTAAATATTCATCTACACTCTCAAAACTTTACTCTGACACCATATGTGTGGTTGTTTTACTCTTACTAACCAATTCTCCAACTCTCTGGGTACCAACTGAGTGTCCTACAATTCAATTATCACACTGACTACCTGAGGTTAGTGCACATCCCACAGGTTAAGGGCTTAGTCCCACAAGACTACTTCCCATTTCATATACCAATTGCAAGTAAAGGTCCCCAGGTTACCCATACAGCTGTCCAACTTGGCTACAAATTGAGGTTCCCAAGACCCCTCTTTGGGTTTGGTAATTTGCTATCAAGACTTACAGGACTCAGATAAACACTTTAATTATGTTTACATCTTCAATCTAAATAACAAAACAGAAGATTCCTAAAGGAAAATGATACACATTCAGAAACAGAGCATTGCAATGGGAATATGTGTGCTATAATAAACTATGTATATATTCAAGGAGGTAAATGAAGACAAAAGTTTAAAAACAATTGAAATGAATTGTATAATTGTTTCGAGATAATTATCCTTGACTACAAGGAGCAATAAGAAGGGTGATGCTAGTCAGAAATTAGATATGCTATTGTTGGGCAAATGTCCTCGCTGAAGTATCAAAAAATAGTTTTCGATGGCCTTTGTGCAAATGTGCAGTTTTGGCAGTCTTTGGTGATAGTTTTGGTTATCAAGCATTTATGCATAAAAACCCTTTCTTTATAAACTTCATAGCTCTATTTGTCAGGATTTTTTTTCCAACACAAGTGACTCCATTTTGATCTGACAACGTTCACATTTCCGTCTTTTAATCAATATCTTTCTTCAAAAGCATCACTGATCAATCATCTGTAGTTAGGTTTTTATTGTCCCCTGGGGTCAGGATGGACCTATAGTAGTTTGTTAGTCTAGTCCCACATCAGAGGGAGTGAATGATAGCTTTGGATTCAGTTTCAAAACCCTTTTAGCCACATTTGAGCAACATGAAAGGTTTGAAAGGAGTAGTCCAGAGGCTAAGTCTACCTAGAGTCCATTAATAAGTTTAATTTTGTCTGTTTCATAGTCTTTTGCTATCAAAGTGCTGGCCCAGCATATTTTGTTAAGGGTTGTAATTCTGCAAAAATTTAACTAGTAACAAATATAGAGTCTAAAAAGGGAAAACACAAAGTAAAATTAATAGTAATATGTCAATCTCAGTTTGCATAATGTTTTTGAGCCTAAAACCTCTGCTTAAAGGCAACCAATTGAATAAATCAAATGACTATTACCCTGCCAAGTAGAAAAGATAGACATTGAGAAGGGTAAGAGTTTTGTTACAATATATAGCCTTGTTTTGGTGTCTTGGAAAAAGTTGTCTACAGCATGAAAACATCAATTTCTCATCCTGGCTTGTAGTTTAAATGTCTCTGGTATGACATCAGATAGTTTGGTGAACTTTTTGTGTGGCCCATACATCAGACACCATACTTGTTCCTTAAAATTCATCTAGTATTAGCTTGCAGGGCTTTATGAGCACAGCAGTTTCCATTTTTAGTAACTTCATGAAAAACTGTGTTATTGGAGGAATATAGAAGGATTAAGGATCTAGCCTCGTTTATAGGTAGATAAAAACATTTGAAAGCAGTATATAGAATTGCAATCTAATAACAGTTGTATTATAGCTTTTCTTTAAAAACGTAACATTTTCTCTCTCTACATAGATCACATAGGAATCTCAAATTTTAAAACGTTTTGAGATTAGGAAGCCAAACTAAGGCAGATTTTAATTTTAGCTACAGTCTTAAAGTTCTGAGCCTACACAGAAGTGACAGTTTTTATTTACTCACTGTGATGCTGGGAACCCTTGAAGCCAGGTGTTCTATACACATGCTCAAATATAATATTTTATGCAAAATTTTGGTAATATAACCAGTTGTATATTGCCATAAAGAAAGAGCAGATTGTTATTAGACATGCAAATAACCATATTGACGTAAGAATACAAAGGAATAGTTTTCAAATTTTAGAGTAATCAAGTAGGCATACAAATCAAATGTTTCTATCTTTGTTTAAAAAAGTATACTTTACAAAACTGCTGTAAACTATAGATAGCTTACCAAAGAAAATTTTCTTAAATATGAAAAACTAAATGTTTAAGTAAGGACCAACAATGTTTCAATTAAATGTCATAAAACATTATCGGTTATTCACTCTCATGTAATTATTTTTTATCCTGCTTCAGCATGATTAGAAGTTTTATGAACCCATCAGTTTCTTCCATCAGTTTCTTCATTAGAGTTTTGAAAAAACTTAATTTAGTCCACTGATCTTAAAGTTAGTGGAAAACTGTATTTTAGAGTACTTTTCAGAGTCTCTTCCAGGAATTTGATTGCTAACGCCTTTAGAGAAGAATTTAAAGCAATAACTGTGGATGACAAAAATTTAGAATAGCCATGGTTGAAAATCTGATGGACATTCATTATAATAAGTAATTGACAAAAAAATTAATTTTTTATGCCATAAAACATAATATCCAGAATAAGACTGATTACATAATTGATTACTGAAAGTTTTATGTAATTTTAGGACAAACCCATAAATGTAACTGAAAGAAGGTTTGGCATATCATTTGACAATGCTTCCCATACAATTTACTAAATAAACCTAATAATTTAATATGTCTACAAGATGAGAGACATATTCTCTGATGCTCTACAGGAGCCCAAGTGGATAATCTCAAAGTTAATCCTTGGTCAAAAATACTTAATTTAGAATGTTTATCTTGGGGAAGCATGTCTAAGACATCAAAACATTCAAAATATTTGACTAAAGTGAGAGTACACATCACTATGAAATAATAGTCATTCAGTTAACTGAATAGTAATTGAAAGACTTCAAAAGAAGTACAGAAAGGTGCATGGATGTAGAAACGTTGAGCCTTTCAAAGTTCACTATTTCTAAGTAATCAAAAAACTAATAAATATAAAACAGGAAATTATCCTGATAAAACGTGTTATATTTTAGTCCAGTTACCAAAAAAAGTTTAAAAAAAAAAAAAACTACTTTTATGTGATTGCCCCTTCTTTTGGGAAGCCTATTTTGATAAACCAGAAGTCAAAACTGATGAAAAAGGCACTTGAATTTAATCAGACACAGGAAGAGTATGTCCAAGTTTACGAGTGCTAATTATAGTCAACTTGGTCCCACACAAAATCCATTTTATCCAAAGTATCCTTCATGAACCTTATTATGACTTGCTCAAACCTTTGACAACATGTTTAGACTTTCTCTTTGTCCTGTACTTCCTCTTTCTTAAATAATCAGTCATTCACTTAAGGACAAAAATTTATCATACAAGATTCTTTCTCATTCAAAATTATTTCTTTTTTTAACCTTCCTTACAAAAAATACATTTTCATGTCTGTAACTTTCTTTACTTATTTTTCTCCTATTTTTTTCCTTTCAACCTTTATTTATTTCCTTCATAAATCTATATTTTTTAACAACCTTTAGATAACCTCTGAATTCAATGAAATTATTTTTTCTCAATGAGGAATACATTTGTATGCCTTTCTTATAATTTTTCTGTCATTAAAAAATCTCATTTTGGTACACTTTAAATACAGAATTATATATATAATAATTAGTTATAACTCTCAATAACCTTAATTTTTAGCAAGCAATTTTGAACTGTCACATATCAGTATCTGATAGATGAAAACCATTTTACAGTTTTTAGAAACCTGTTTCCTCGTAACATAATTGTTATATGTATAAATACACCAAATAATGTGATATATTTAGTCTTGTTATAAAATTTTAAGAAGTCAAGAACATATTATTATCAGTAATATATTTTAGTTTTTATCTTATTTGGAAATTATCCAGATAGTTAATCTATCACTTAATAAAACATAACACAATTTAAGATTTTAAACTACATGAAAAGTTTATTTATAATATTTAGTGCATTTACATTTACTTACTTTATTTTTAAGTATTATAAGTAGATTACTTATGAAACCTAAGATATTAGACAAAGTTAGTCAACATTTCAAGTTATTTTCCTCTTAACCATTTTTATACCCTGTGAATGTCAGGTGTTTACCTAAGTAAAAAATATATGGATATTTTCTGGTAACTCAGAAGATATACCTGTTCTTGTTTAAAACCAACAATATTAAATTAGCCTTAGTTATCAAATAATTATACAATCAAAGATCATTTAGTGTTAGGCTAAATTTATAGTTTTATAACCTTTGTATCAAACCTTGACACCTAAAAAGAGACAAATATATAATTGTCTGATGAGTAAACTCAGGCAAAAATGTATGCTATTTTGAAGATATTTATTTTTATTTTACAAACAATATAAAAACCAGCTTTTTAAAGATTTACTCAAGTCGTGTGAACAAAAAGCCATTTGGGTTGGTGACTATACAGTTTATATAAGCACTAATGCATTAAAGCCAATCTGAATAGAATTTCTTAAGGGATTTCTGGTTGACTATAACAGTTTTTACCGTGAAGTCACAATACACAGCTTAATACATGTACATGTCCATAAATATACCTAAACACATGTACACACCCAAAAATAGCATTGCTTTTATTTAGAATGTTAGTCTTGACACAGTAAAACATAGTAACTCACCTGTTTATAAAAGATATTTGGATACAAATTATATTTCTGTTAACATTGTATATTAGTCCATTTTCAAGCTGTTGATAAAGACATACACAAGACTGGGAAGAAAAAGAGGTTTAATGGACTCTCAGTTCCACATGACTGAAGAGGAAGGCAAGGAGGAGCAAGTCATGTCTTACATGGATGGTGGCAGGCAAAAGGAGATCTTTTGCCCTATAAAACCATCAGATCTCATGAGACTTATTCACTATCACGAGAACAGCATGGAAAGGACCCACTCCAAAGATTCAATTACCTTACACCAGGTCCTTCCCACAACACATGGGAAGTGTGAGAGCTACACTTCAAGATGAGATTTGGGTGGGGACACAGCCAAACTATATCATTCCACCCCAGCACCTCCCAAATCTCATGTCCTTATATTTCAAAACCAATCACGCCTTCCCAACAGTCCCCCAAAGTCTTAACTCATTTCAACATTAACTCAAAAGTCCACAGTACAATGTCTCATCTGAGCCTGCAAAATCAAAAGCAAGTTAGTTACTTCCTAGATACAATAGGATATAGGCACTGAGTAAATACAGCCACTCCAAAATTCAAGTCCAAAATGAAGCAGGGCAGTCAAATCCTAAAGCTCTGAAATGATCTTCTTTGACTCCATGTCTCACATCCAGGTCACATTGATACAAGCAGTTGGTTCCCATGGTCTTGGGCAGCTCTGCCCTTGTGGCTTTTCAGGGTACAGCCTCCTCACCTGGCTGCTTTCATGACCTGGCATTGAATGTCTGCTGCTTTTCCAGGTGAACAGTGCAAGCTGTTGGTGGATCTATCATTCTGGGATCTTGAGGATGGTGGCCCTCTTTTCACAGCTCTCAGTAAGGTCTCTGTGTCAGGGCTCCAGCCCCACAATTCCCTTTTGTACTGCTCTAGCAGAGGTTCTCCATGAGGGCCCCATCGCTGTAGAAAACTTCTGCTTGGACACTCAGGCTTTTCCATACATCTTCTGAAATCTAGGTGGAGGTTCCCAAACCTCAATTCTTGACTTCCATGCACCCACAGGCTCAACATCATGTGGAAGCTGCCCAGGCTTGGGGTGTGCACCTTCTGAAGCAACAGTCCAAGCTGTTTCTTGGCCCCTTTTAGCCATGGCTGGAGCAGCTGGGATGCAGGACACCAAGTCCCTAGGCTGCACAGAGCAGAGGGGCACTGAGTCTGGCCCACGAAACTATTTTTTTCTTTTAGGCCTCTGGGACTATGACCAGAGGGGCTGTTGCAAAGGTCTCTGATATGCCCTGGAGACATTTTCCCCATTGTCTTGGTGATTAACACTTGACTCTCTGTTACTTATGCAGATTTCTGCAGCTGGCTTGAATTTCTCCTCAGAAAATGGGTTTTTCCTTTCTATCTCATTGTCAGGTTGCAATTTTTCTGAAATTTTATGCTGTTTCCCTTTTAAAACTGAATGCTTTTAACAGCACCCCAGTCACATTTTGAATGTCTTGCTGCTTAGAAATTTCTTCCACCAGATATCCTAAATCATCTCCCTCCAGTTCAAAGTTCCACAAACCTCTAGGCCTGGGGCAAAATCCCACCAGTCTCTTGGCTAAAGATAGCAAGAGTCACCTTTATTGCAGTTCCCAACAAGTTCCTCATCTCAATTTGAGACCACCTCAGCCTGGATTTCATTGTCCTTATTATGAGCATTTTGGTCAAAGACATTCAACAAGTCTGTAGGAAGTTCCAAACTTTCCCACAAACTCTAGGAAGTTCCAAACTTTCCCACATTTTCCTATTTTCTTCTGAGCCCTCCAAACTGTTCTAACCCCTGCGTGTTACCCAGTTCCAAAGTTGCTTCCACATTTTCAGGTATCTACAGCAGCACCCTACCCTAGGTACAAATTGACTGTCTTTAGTCTATTTTCACGTTGCTGATAAAGACACACCCAAGACTGGGAAGAAAAAGAGAAGTTTAATGGACTTATAGTTCCACATGGCTGGGGATACCTCACAATCATGGCAGAAGGCAAGGAGGAGCAAGTCATGTCTTCCATGGATGGCAGCAGGCAAAGGGAGAGCTTGTGTAGGGAAATTCCCTCTTATAAAACCATCAGATCTTGTGAGAGTTATTCACTATCAGGAGAACAGTACAGTAAAGACTGAACCCCAAGATTCAATTACCTCACACCAGGTCCCTCCCACAACATGTGGGAATTGTGGGAGCTACAATTCAGATGAGATTTGGGTGGGGACACAGCCAAACCATATCACATGGTTAACCTTTATTTACCCCATTAGGCAATCTAATGAAGGATATGGATCAAAATTGGGCAAAGCAGTTTCCATTGTGGTTTGGTTTTGAAAGACCTTTTTTTTCAGTTTCAAATGATTGGAGGTTTCAGTTTTCAATATTTACATTTTAGCTAGGACTGGCTGAATTGTATAAGGAAAATAAAATCTCTAAATAGCCATAACTTTTAGTAGCAAATCTATTTTTTGTTGGCTAGTTGGATTTGCTTGACTAATGAATGCAGATGGAGAAGTATTTTAGCAGGGTCGTTTTTTTGTTTGGTTGGTTTTCTTTTTGGCTCCTATGAGGCAGACAAAGCAATTTTTATGATAGATAGAGATACCTTATATTATTACTGTGAGCTGAAGGTTTTGACCTGTTTGATCATGTGTGATCTTAACTTCTATAAGCACTTATCTACTTATTTTCTTTCATAGTATCAATCCTTCAGTTTGCTATTCTGTCATCCTAAGCAATTGTTAGGCAAACCTGACTAACAGGTTTATTTAAATTTACATTTAAAAAATGTGCCTAACTTGTTGTTTATAACAGAAGTGTTTTAATTTGTAAGACATTAATTTGAAAGCCCTTTAAGACTGTTTAAAAGTCTTAACTGAAAAGCTATAAGCAGAGAGTTTTATCTCAACACCAGTAGAAAAGTTAGCAGATTCAAAGTAGGCAGAAAAATAAAACAGAGGGATAGAGAGTGTTAGGAAGCTTCTACACATTAATCCTGTAATTACAGGGAATTTTTAGAGAGTTTGAATAATGACCAATTGAGCTTTAAGTTTTTCTTGATGTAATTTGCCCATCAGTTTAAAAATGTGCATGAGAACAGGTCATAATATGTAGTCAGCTAGAGTTCCACAAACCCTTGGCATGCCTTAATGTTTGAGAATTCCATTCTATTTCTCATTAATCTCTTGAAAGCAAAGATATTTTTATAAATCCTTTTGGATCAGTGTTTTAGATGGCAGTGGCCATGGCAGTGACTTTTAATTAGCCATCCTGCACCCACCATTTAGAATATTCGTTTTTGCTTTCAGAAATTTTGAAATAAGTAATGGAAAAGAACCAAATTATTTACAGATACACATAACCAACCCAAAATAAAAGCAAAATACTAAATTAGGCAAACAGAAAGAACTAAAAGTAAATTCACTAAGAACGATACTACTCAAAGATAGAATGTAAATTATGTGAATCCAGAGTGCTCAAACCAGAATAACGCTTGTCCTTATACCCTAAAGGACTTGTCAGAAAGATAAAAAGTATTTTATTATCCCAGGAAGGATGCAAGGTTCTTCATTTCAGTTGGCTTATAACAACAACAACAACAATAAAAACAACAACAACAACAGCAAAACAGTCAGGAGCTTCTAACAAAAAGAAGGAAGCTTGGCCTGACAGAAGACTCACAATGGCAGAATAGCTGAGTTGTGGAAGCAGAGAGCTGAAAGGGCTCAAATGAGTACTGCATACCAGTTCCAAATATTAACAATTCCTTTTGATAATAATCTTTCTTCAGATCCCACTTCTGACACCATTTATGTTCAACCTAAAAAACCAGAGAGAGGCTATTTAAAAGAAAATGATATTTATTTGGGAATACAGCATTGCAATGAGAATACATGTGCCATAGTAAACCATGTGCATATTCAGAGAGTTAAAAAAAGACAAAGGACCCCGTCTCTACTAAGAACACAAAAAATTAGCCAGTCGTGGTGGCAGGTGCCTGTTGTCCCAGCTACTGGGGAGGCTGAGACAAGAGAATGGCGTGAACCCAGAAGGCGGAGCTTGCAGTGAGCCGAGATTGCGCCACTGCACTCCAGCCTGGGTGACAGAGCGAGACTCCGTCTCAAAAAAAAAAAAAAAAAAAGACAAAGGATTTTAAAGAAAAAATGAGCTAGATTACACAGTGGTTTTGAGGTAATTAAGATAATTACCTCCTTGTCTATAAAGATCAATAAAAACAGCGATACCAGTCTGAAGTTAGCCAGTTGCTAGAAACATGTCCTTGCAGAAGTAGTTTTTGTGTAAGGTTGTGATGGCCTTTATGCAAGGTTGTTTTTGAAAGTCATTTGTGATAGTTTTTGTCATCAGGCATTTATGCATATGAACCCTCTTTTCATAGCCTTCCCTGGCTCTAATTTTCAGATTTTTAAAAAATAAACATGAATCCATTTTGAATCTGATAACTTTCACAATGTGTTTATCTTAAAGGATACAACTCAGAAACACCCAAACAAGAGGAGGTATGGGGAAGGCAAGTGGAGCTCCAAGGTACTCTTCAGGTATACCACCCTCCCGCACAACCACCCTGTTCACCAACATGGAAGCTCTCCAAATTTCATTCTCTTGAGTTTTTATGGAGGCTTCATTATGTAGGCATGATTAATTAAATCATTGGCCATTGGTGCTTAATTTAATCTCCAGGCTCTCTACCTTCACTTCAATTACATGGTTGGGTGCCCTGGCAACCAGCCTTCATCCTGTGATTATCCAGGGGCTTTCCAGAATCACCTCATTAACATAACCCAGGTGTGGTTGAAAATAGCTTGTTATGAATAACAAAAGATACTCTATTCACCCTTCTCTTATCACTTAGGAAATTCCAAGGGCTTTAGGGGCTCTGTGACAAAAATAGGTACAGACACCAAATATATATTTCTTATCACAATATCACAGACCCTATTTGTTGAAAATTGATATTAGAACCTTACTGTAAAATAAACACTATGTGTTTCTTTCCATCTCACTTAACCTTCCATGCAGTGCTGGAATCTCTTCTATGGTATTCCTACTTCTTTCTGAAAATTGTAATGGATAGGAAACTAATGTCTTTGGAAGGTGACACACTCCATTACTAAAATATTATAATTGTTAGAGAGTTCTGATTTCTATTAAATCCAAATCTGGCTCACTGAGACTTTGGTCCACTGGTTATAGTTTTGTTCTTGAAAGCAATAAAAATTACATATCTTGCCCCCAATTTAACACTTATACCTAACATAAAATCTGCCATGCAGTACTATCAATGATTTCTTATATAAAAATTATAGGAGGTCATTGTTTTGGATGCAGCTCCTGTACTAGGCCCCAACAAACCAGATTAAAATTAAAAACGGACTCAGCTATGCTGAAATACCACTTCATCAAACCTGAACTAACTTGATAAGTGACTTAGTAATTAGAATAGAGGGAAATAACACTTACCCAAACACACCAGTTTAAAATCTTTAATCAGCATAATAATTAAGTTTCCTCGGCTTTAATCCTTATTCACCGAAAAAACGGTAGCGTAAAATAACCTGTTATTTAATGAGTTATTTTTCTATTCTTCTGTCTAAAAGTAACTAATATATTGTTTGTTCTTTGTTTCTGCTTACTTCAGCCCTTCTCTGTCTATAATGGTAAACTCTTCTGCTCAGCCCATTGGAACACTTATTCTATTTTATGAATTAAAATGTTGTCCAATTCTAGAATCACAATTAAAGCCAATAAAATTATTTAAATTAAATTTATTGTAATTTTTGTCTTTTGACACATTCTTACAAGGGCTTGATAATGTCATTGGGAATGACCCCGTTCCCGAATGTTTGCATTTCTTATATTGGTCTGAAATGCCTTCAGCTGCAAGGAAAAGCATACTCAAATATAATAGCTTAAGAAGTGAAGACATGCTCACATAATTAGAAATCTAGAGATAGGCAATTGCTAACGTTTGCTCAACAGTTCAGTGATGCTCAGGGATATTTTCTCTGCAGTTCTCTAGGTCTTTATGGTCATCTCCTTTGTTTAAGGCAGGAAGAAAAAGGAAGTGCTATATCTTTTATTTTCTCATGAAAGCAAGTGCTTTCCCAAAAGTCCTGCAACCAGACTGCATGACTTATTTACCATTGTATTTCCAGCCCTTAATAGAATATGGCACCTATTATGTGAGCACTAAATGTTATAAAATTAATAAATGAATGAATGTCTTATATAAACACAACCATATGAGCCAAACTCTGGCTTTAAAGGTATTCTGACTAGAGGAAAGGTAAATATAAAATTAAAATACAAAGCAATCAAAAAGCTCTCACTTGTCTTTAAAGGGAGAGGAAAACAATCATAAGGAAACAAAGCAGACTTATTTATTCAAATAAAATAATAATAGAAAACATAAAATAAGTGATCAATAAGTTGGTGTTGTGGAGTCTTCCCTGGTAAAATCTCAAAACACGAAACCTAAAAAGTAAAATAACCAAAGTTTTAAGGAAGGAAAGAAACCTGAAAGCTTGTGAGATATCCAAAAATCTCAGACTTCATCCCAGATCTCCTGAATCAAATCTGTACGTTAGCAAGATTTCCAGGTGATTTGGAATGTGCACATCCTTTCATTTTTTTCTTCCCTTCACCATCCATTTCTCTTAATTACATTATCCTGTAATAACTGTTCTATTCTTTTACATAATCCTATTGAAGACTCTCAATATTAATATTATTATTTTGTACATGTCATTGATATAGAACTAAATAATATGGTTTGGTCCAAGATGAAGGAAATGTGTACTTTACATCAGAGTTTCTCTGCCTTGACACTACTAACATTTTGGGCCCCACTGTCCTTTGCTATGGAGAGCTGTCCTATGGACTGTAGGATGTTTAGCAGCATTCTAGGCCTCTACTCACTAGATGTCAGTAGCAATCTCCACTCCATTGTAAAAACCAAAGGTGTTCTCAGACATTATCAAATTTTTCCAGGAAACAATATAGTCCTTGATTGAGAAACAATACTCTACATTAAAACTTTGCCATTTGATAGGAATCTTCCAAGCCGTGTTTCTAAATTTCTTTCTATATCTTTTTTAATCTTCAGTTTATAACCAGCTGCCACTGTTTACTGTATGTTATATTATTCTATTACAGGCATATGTCCAAGATATTTTGGGTTCGGTTCCAGACCACTGCAATAAAGCAAATATCGCAGTAAAGCCATCATATGAATTTTTTTGTTTCCCAGTGCATACAAAAGTTGTGTTCATACTATCCTGTTAGTCTATTAAGTGTGCAGTAGCATTATGTCTAAAAAACAGTGGGCATGCCTTAATTTTAAAATGCCCTATTGCTAAGAATGCTAACAATTATCTGAGCCTTCAGCGAATTGTAGTCTTTTTGCTTGCAAAGGGTCTTTCCTCGATATTGATGGCTGCTGACTGATTAGGGTGGTAGTCGCTGAAGGCTGGAATGGCTGTGGCAATTCTTAAAATAAGATAAAATTTGTCATATCAATTGACTCTTCCTTTCATGGAAGATTTCTCTGCAGCATGTGATGCTATTTGATTGCATTTTACCCACTGTAGAACTTTCAAAATTTTAGGCAATCCTCTCAAACTCTGCTGCTGCTCTATCAGCTATGTTTATATCATATTCTAAGTTCCTTGTTATCGTTTCAACAACGTTAACAACATCTTTACAAGGAATAGATGGTGAGCTTTCTCAAGAAATCACTTTTTTGTTCATCCATAAGAAGCAACTCTTAATTTGTTTAAGTTTAATCATGAGATTGCAGCAATTCATCATGTCTTCAGGCTCCACTTCTAATTTTAATTCTCATGCAAGAAATATGTCCGCCATATCTGCAATTAGTTTCTCCACTGAAGTCTTGAACCCTTCATGGTCACCCATGAAGGTTGGAATCAACTTCCTTCAAACTCCTATTATGTTGATATTTTTACCTCCTCCCCAAAATTACCAGTGTTCTTAGTGGCATCTAGAATGGTAAATCCTTTCCAAAAGTTTTTTCAATTTACTTTGCTCAGATCCATCAGATGAATCACCATTTATGGCAGCGATAGCCTTACAAAATGTATTTCTTACACAAGAAGACTTGATAGTTGAAATTACTCCATGGTTCATGGCCTGCAGACCGAATGTTGTGTAAACAGACATGAAAACAACATTAATCCCTTTGTACATCTCCATTAGCAATCTTGGGTGATGAGGTGCATTGTCAATGAGCAGTAGTATTTTGAAAGGAATCTTTTTCTGAGCAGTAGGTCACAACAGTGGGCTTAAAATACTCAGTAAACTATGCTACAAACAGGTACACTGTCATCTAGGCTTTGTTATTTCATCTATAGAGCATAGGCAGAGTAGGCTTAGCATAATTCTTAAGAGCTCATGGATTTTTGGAATGGTAAATGAGCATTAGCTTCAACTTAAAACTCACCAGCTGCTTTAGCCCCTAATGGGAGAGTCAGACTATACTTTGAAACTTCAGAACCAGGCATTGATTAATCTCTAGCTATGAAAGCTGGCATCTTCTTCCAATAGAAGGCTGTTTTGTCACCACTGAAAATCTGTTGTTTGGTATAGCCACTTTTGCTAATGATCTTAACTATATCTTCTGCATAACTTGCTGTAGCTTCTCCATCAGCAGTTGCTGCTTCACCTGGCACTTATATGTTCTGGAGAAGTCTTTTGTTAAACCTTATGAATCAACTTCTGCTACCTTCGAACTTTTCTTCTGCAGCTTGCTCACTTATCTCCCAGCCATCACAGAATTGAAGAAATCTAGGGACGTGCTCTGGATTAGGCTTTTGCTTAAGGGAATATTGTGGCTGATTTGATCTTCTATCCAAACCACTAAAACTTTCTCTATGCCAGCAGTAAGGCTGTTTTGCTTTTTTATGATTCATGTGTTCACTGGAGTAGCATTTTCAATTTTCTTCAATAATTTTTCTTTGCATTCACAACTCGGCTATTTGGCACACGAAGCCTATCTCAGCCTTCAACATGCCTTCCTTGGTAAACTTCATCATTTCTAGATTTTGATTTAAAGTGAGAGATGTGCAACTCTTCCTTTTACTTGAACACTTAAAAATGAGGCGATTGTAGGGTTATTAATTGACCTAATTTCAATATTGTTGTGTCTCAGGGAATAGAGAAGCCTGAGGAGAAGGAGAGAGATCAGGAAACAGCTGGTCAGTAGAGCAGTTAGGACACAAACATTTATTAATTAAGTTCCCCATCTTATATGACTGAGGTTCATTGTGCCCCAAAACAATTCCAATAGTAACATGAAAGATCACCGATCACAGATCATTATAACAAATGGAATAATGATGAAAAATTTTGAAATATTGTGAGAATTACCAACATGTGACACAGAGATATGAAGTGAGCACATGCTGTTGGAAAAATGGACTTGCTCCATGTAGGCTTGCCACAGGTCTTCAATTTGTAAAAAACACACAATCTGTGAAGCTCAGTAAAGCAAAGTGTCATAAAACAAAGCAAGTCTGTACCTGGGTTTGCTTTTTCTTTGGTACTATATCTCCTTGGGTAATTTTTCAATAGAGGGTGTGTAGACACAGACTTCTAAGTTTCTTATTTGTCCAAAAATAAGACCATTTTGGACAATTAAGTTCTTCTTTGTCCAAAAATATCTCAACTTGGCTCTTAGTGGCTTGGCTGATTAAATAATTCCAAATCTAGCATTTTTTCCACCCAGAACTCTGAAGATATTGCTTCACTGGCTCATCCAGTGTTGCCAATGTGAAGTCTGATACCTGTATTATTATTCCTCATAGATTCTGGGATGTATCTACTTACTACAGGATGAGTTAGATAAAATTGGCAATGTATGACCACTTTTTTTCTTATAAAGCAACAAGTTCAGGTAGTTTAACCTAATATTTGCTTTCTATTTGTCTTGTTTTTATTATATTTATATTATTATATTTCCTTTCATCCTTTGGTCAAATTCTTTTGAATTTTTTTGTTACATTTTTCTTTACTAGTTTGAATGCAACCCTTCTTTTATTGTGAGTAATTACACTAGAAATTATAACACGCACCATTGACTTACCAAAATCTAATGGTACTTGGTAATTTTACCTCCTCCGGGACAATACAAAGACCTTTACACACTTTCACTTTGTTTACCTTCTCTTGATGTACATGTTTTTGTGTATATACAAGTTTGCTCTATATTTTAACGTGAAACAAATTGTTATCATTATATACAATGTTGATTTAGCTTTATTCCCATCATATTGCATTTTGGTTGCTTTCCATTCATTGTGTGTCTTCCGGATGCCACTAAGTACTCTTTAGAGCAGTTTGTCTTGTGGATTTTATGAGTGCTTATTTACTGGAGACTATCTTATCCCAGCTTAATTTTATTTTATATTTTATTATTTTATTTTTTTGAGACAGAGTCTCACTCTGTAGCCCAGGCTGGGGTGCAGTGGCACAATCACGGCTCACTGCAGCCTTGACCTCCTGGGCTCAAGCAAACCTTCCCCTTCAGCCTCCCGAGTAGCTGAGACTACCCACCCAGCTCATTTTTAAAATTTTTTTGTAGACACAAGGGCTCACTATGTTGTCCAGGCTGGTCTCAAACTCCTAGGCTGAGGTGAATCTCCCACCTTGGCCTCCCAAAGTGTTGGGATTACATGCCTGAGCCACCGTGCTGGCACCATCTTTATGCTTGATAAATATTTGATTGGCTATAAAATTCTAGGTTGGCAAGTGTTTTCTTTTAGTGCCTTAATGACATCCATTCCACTGATTTTAATTAGGAGTAGTCAGGGTCAGTACTACTGTTACTCCTTTAAAGATAATGTCTTTAATGTTTTTTCTCTTTGTTTTTGGCTTTCTATTTCTACACTTTCACTATATTTGGATGTGGATTTCCTTCTTTTCTTTCTCCTTTCTTTTTAAATCATGAAACTCAATGGACATTTGAAATCCGTAGATTGAGATCAGGGAACTTTTCAATCATTATCTCTTTAAATACCTTATTTCATCATGTTCATAACACTGTCAATTATAACTTGCATTACTAATTCACATATCCAAGAAAAAAAAAAAAGAAGAGACTCATGGCTGATTAATTAAACTATAACGTATACCCTTGTCACTTAAGAATTTGGATCTTACTCTTGTTGCAGAAGCTCTTTTTCTAAGACAAAGTTGTGTTATATGTCATTGTTTAGATCTATATTTGTTGGAGTTCTCCAGAGAAACAGAACCAATAGGATGTGTATACAGAAATAAATATATTTATTTTGAGGAATTGGCTCATGTGATTGTGAAAGCTTAGTCAGTCCAAAATCTGATGGGGAGGCTAGCAGGCTGGAAACTCTGGAAAGAGCTTCAGTTCGAGTCCAAAGGCAGTCTGTCGGGAAATCAAGAAGAACCAATATTGCACATGAAGTCTAAAGTCAGTCTGCTGGATAATTCCCTCCTGCTTAGGTGAGGTCAGCCTTTTGTTCTGTTCAGGCCTTCAATGGACTGGATGAGGCCCACTCACATTATGGAGGGCACTTGCTTTACTCAAAGTCTACAGATATAAATAAAAGTAAGACTCATCCAAAAATACACCCATGGAAACATACAGAATAATGCTTGACCTGATATGTGGGCACTGTGGCCAAGCCAGGTTGATATATAGAATTCATCATCACAATACCAATAAGGAAAATATATGCAAAACAATTACCAACATAGATATTCCCACAACTTTTTCCCACTAAGAATCCAAATTTTCCTAATCACATTTTGACTACTGTCTGTGTATAGCATATTCTCAAATATTCCATAAAGGAACAAAAAGCTATAGTGATAGACTCTCAATCTGGCTTTGAAATTATGTAAAGCTAGCCTACTACTGACCTCTTTGAGAACATTGTTAAACAATTCTGATTGATCTCCTTCATTCTCTCCCCACAAACATTTGTTTCCTAGGGAGGTGAAGAGAGTGTTGCATTATTGTCCTTGAGATTTTCTTCCAAATAACTGACCTCCCATTCTGGAAGTTTTCGTGGTTATCCTTTTGATATTCAAACATGCACAAGAATGATCATTGATAACTGATGCCCAGCTTCAGTAAAAGTGATATGTAAGATATCAAACTGTGGCCGGGCGCGGTGGCTCACGCCTGTAATCCCAGCACTTTGGGAGGCCAAGGCGGGGGATCACGAGGTCAGGAGATCACGACCATCCTGGCTAACACGGTGAAATCCCGTTCTCTACTAACAATACAAAAAAATAGCCGGGCGTGGTGGCGGGCGCCGGTAGTCCCAGCTAATCGGAGGCTGAGGCAGGAGAATGGCGTGAACCCGGGAGGCAGAGCTTGCAGTGAGCCGAGATCGCGCCACTGCACTCCAGCCTGGGCAAAAAAAAAAAAAAAAAAAAAGATATCAAACTGTAAGATACATCTTTATTTCAGAAAAGGTTAAGTATGAAAAATGAATATGCAACTCAACATAATTAAAGAATTTATAACCTCTGCCCTTTCCCTTTTCTCCTTTTGGGACTCCAATTAAATGCATGCTAAACCTTCTATGTATTTAAGTATCTTTCTCCTCAATTTTTTTTTTTATCATTTTACTGCTGCTAAATTCATCCTATAGGTCCTTACTTTTTTATTCTTGCGTTTTCAGTTCTAGAATATCTAGTTGATTCTTTCACAAATAAGCGATGTTCCAATTTGTATGTATTCCAGGTACTTCTTGAAATTTGTATGTTTGTCTTTTATCTCCAGGAGTATTTCAGGTATTATTTTACAATTACATTTTATGAAAGAAAAAAGTTCAAATAAATGAATAAATGCATGCTAGGGAATAAAAACATTATATGCGACTTGCAACTACGAGCAGCATACACACCACAGATCGTAAAGGGTCAATGATGAATTTTTCTATTAGTTTCCAGTTCCTCCCTGATAAAACAGTACTCGAATATAGAGGTCACGAGCAAACTCAGTTAGAGAGATATACCTTTGAGTTCTGGCCAGGGGTAATCTTGGGCAGTTACTTTTTTGTCTGTTGTTTTTAATTTGTATAAATTTACGGGGTACAAGTGCAATTTTGTTACATGCACAGATTGCATAGTGGTCCAGTCAGGGTTTCTTGTGGATCCATCATCTGAGTCTAACATACATTGTACTCATCAAGTAACTTCTCTTTATCCACTACCTTCCTCCATCCTATAATTTCTCATTATCCACTGCCTTTCCCTGCCCTCTTCTGAGTCTCCGCTGTTGATAATTCCATTCTCTATGTCCATGTGTACACATTTTTAGCACTCACTTATGAGTGAGAACGTGTGATATTTGACTTTTCTCCATCTGGCTTATTTCATTTAAGATAGTGACCTCCAGTTTCATCCATGTGGCTGCAAAAGACATGATTTTATTCTTTTTAAAGACTGAATGGCATGTATCTCACAATTTCTTTATCCAGTCATCCACTAATGGACACTTAAGTTGTTTCTATATCTTTGCTATTGAGAGTCTCATTATCTTTATTCATAATTAAGACAGTAATTGTAGTGAATTTAAAGGGTTGTCTTGGATCAAGTTAGAGTAAGTATGGATTGAGTACATAATGCACTAACATAGCACCTGATACATAGTCAACATTGAATAAATGTACTCTACCATCATTAGGGAAGTGATGATAACCAACCCCTTATCTGGGACAGTCTGTGTCTTCCTTAAGAATCCCTTACTCCAGTCACATGTGTGGCACGGATGCTGGGGTGTCTGCTGTTTCTTTTAGGACCTTTCTACTGAGTCTAAAGCGTTGCTGATGCATTTGCTCAAAAGTTTGTACTTATGGTACATCCTTAATTTCTAGGGCTTTATCCACTGATGTATAATCTACAAAACCTTGATTTCTTCTATCTTGCTCTGCAAAGTGCTGGCCATGCATCATGTTGCAGCTTTCTCTCTCTAATGAAAGTATTTTTGTCTTCATGAGCTTTGGCAATTGTGGGGTAGGAGAGTACAAAGGAAGAAGGATGCAGTTGTGGGAAAAGTTGAAAAGAACATCTAAATTACCTCTGGCAATGCAAACCATTTCCTGCACGAGTCCAAATTAGAAACAGATCTTCCAGGCCGGGCGCGGTGGCTCAAGCCTGTAATCCCAGCACTTTGGGAGGCCGAGACGGGCGGATCACGAGGTCAGGAGATCGAGACCATCCTGGCTGACACGGTGAAACCCCGTCTCTACTAAAAAATACAAAAAAAAAAAAAAACTAGCCGGGCGAGGTGGCGGGCGCCTGTAGTCCCAACTACTCGGGAGGCTGAGGCAGGAGAATGGCGTGAACCTGGGAGGCGGAGCTTGCAGTGAGCTGAGATCCGGCCACTGCACTCCAGCCTGGGCGACAGAACGAGACTCTGTCTCAAAAAAAAAAAAAAAAAAAAAAAAGAAACAGATCTTCCAATGCACAAAAATAAAGGTTCTGAGACAACTTGTGGAACAGTCCACACACCTGCCCCTCTTAGACTTGCTCAGAAGTGGTTAACAGGTGTTTCTGTTGTGCTTTTTACTTATATAACATTTTAAATCTCCACGAAGGGGAGCATATGCCCACCAGTGCAGCCTGGGTTACATGGGAGCGCTGGATAATCACAAAAGTGGAAAATGTTAGCTAGGTATATGAAACATTGGGCTCAATCTTGATTAGCCCCAGGAGATGCCTTGCTACTGTTAAAAAAAAAAAAAAAAAAGCAGAATCGTCAAGTTTACCTAACCGTCTTTTATTGCCTTCTTCCTCCTTAAACCTGATATCAATAGCTGGATGTGAGTTAAGAAAAAGTGTAATTTTTTATGAGGCAGAGTCATGCCTCAATTATCTCTGTATCCCCAGGGACAACCCTGTGTCAGGAACATTATTGCTGCTGCTTAATTCAAGAACAATGGTATTGTTGAACTTGGTTTACTACAAATGATTTGATCCATGATTAATCCATATTTACAGAAGAGTAACAATATATGCTTTGTTCCCCCCAACACACCTAATGGTAAAGAAAAAATGAAATATTTCTAAAAATACTACTAGACAGTGTCAAGATATTTATTACAATTTTTATTAACGTAACGGGAGCTTATGAAACTTCTGTCGCTTCTCTGTTGAAGATGTTCCATTCTCACAATACTGTATTATGTAGTGAATATTAATATTAAAGACATATCACGATTATCTCTCTAAAAAGTCGTTTTCAGTTTCATCTGTAACATAAACATGAATTCACTGGCCCCAGCCCCTGTGAAGGAAAGTTCACTGTGATATTTTTTCTGTTACAAATGTTTTTAGTAAGCTTTGCTGTAGTCATAGTCACTGGGAAATATTTAGTGCCTGGCTGTGTGCATAGCTCTAAAAGAAATGTGATGACGGTCATTTGGGGGCAGAAATTGGATCCCACTGGTTATTAACCTTCCTTCTTTCTGAGGCTAATCTCTCCACCTGGGCTCTGGTCACTTCTCCTTCTGCCTGCCCCTGAAACTTAGTCCATTAGTTATGCTTTTTCCAACACTTAACTCTTTATTCTTCTTCTCAGGCTCGTTTCTCACAAGTTAATTCTTTAGTTCAAGAAACTTCAGTGAAATACCTGCCATATGCCTTACACAATGCTGGACATTGGGACACTAGGACAAAGAACATTAAGACATGGTCTTGCCTCCTAAATTCTAGAAGCTCACAGGAGGTTGACAGGTAAACAAAGTGTCAAAATACATATGCATGGTAACAGAAGCATCTAAAAGTTGCCACGGGAATAAATATGGTCAGATGTCTCATCTAAAACAATTACACTCCTCCATTCTTCCTTTCACTGTAAACTTTCTTAAAGTAATGTTAGATCATATGTACTAATGTCTTACTATGTGTTGGGTACTATGCTTGGTGCTTTTACCTACATTATTTTTTAATCCCCACAACAAATCCAGAGCTAAGTTGTATTATTATCCTCACTCTAAAAATGAGGGAACAGAAGCAGAGTTCAATGATTTGCTTTAGATCACACAGATACTAAATAGTATCTACCTGGATTTGTTAAGATGCTTTCAGTTGCAAGTAACAACAACAAAATCCTTCAAGCTAGATTAAATAATCAAGGGAATTTATTGGTTTATATAAGTGAAAGAAGTAGGATGAGCTTCAGGCAAGGCTTGGTGCAGCAGCTCAGTGATGTAACCATAGGCCCAAGTTATTTATCTGTCTTTTGCCTTCTTTGAAATCTTACTAAATTCAACCTTACATTGATCCAGCTTGTGGTAGTGAAATGGCTGCTGGAGTATCCTGTATCACATGCTTTCTGCTTCTTATCCAGAAGAGAGAAGTCTCTCCTCCAGCCATCAGATAAAGATTCTGGGCTTCCCTTTGATGCTGTCACTTCTACCCCTGAACCAATATAGAAACACTGCCTCGAGGAGAATGGAATGCTGAGAGATAATCCTCATTGCCTCCTTTACCACAGAGTTATTGGGAGAATTGGATGGGATGATGCATGTCAGTACTTAGAATAGTGCTAGCATATAGAATGGCTCATATAGGTTACCTGTTACTATTATTATTATTAACTATAGTTATGTGCTGCATAACAACTGTTTGGTCAACAACAGACAGCATATATGACCGCAGTCTCATAAGATTATAATACTGTAATTTTACGGTCCCTTTTCTATGTTTGCTATGTTTAGATACACAAATACTCACCAATGTGTTACAACTGTCCACAGTATTCAGTACAGTAACATGCTGTTGAGATTTGTAGTCTAGGAGCAATAAGTTATATCATACAGCCTAGGTGTGTAGCAGGCTGTACCATCTAGGTTTGTGTAAGTACACTCTATGATGTTCACACAATGACAAAATTGCCTAATGAAGCATTTTTCAGCATGTATCTCCATTGTTAAGTAATACATAACTACACTTCATTATATGTGCACGTATTCAACATTCATTCATTCAACCAACATTTACTGTGTACCTTTAATGTTGTAGGCGCTCTTCCAAGAATACCACAGTGAACAAAACAAAGTTCATGCTTTTTGGAGCTGACTTTCCAATAGAAGATCAATGAGTAAATAAACCACATATTAAAAAATAAAAATTGAATATGTACAATGATGAAGAATAGGAAAGGGTGTGGGGGATCAAGTGACACGAAAGAGTGCACGTTTATAAAGAGTGATCAGAAAGTGGTATTTGAGCAGAAGCATGAATGAAATCAATCTGTGAACCATGTGTGTGTCTGAATGCAGAACATTCCCAGAAGAAGGGACGACACATGACTTTAACCCCTGTGTTGCCTCTAGCATTTAGGGTCCCAGGATAATGCAAGGATCACAGAAAATTTCTTACAGTGTTTTCAACCCAAGGTGAACACTTACAGCAAAATGCCTGGAAGCCACACGACATTTCATGAGTCTTAAAACCCACTGACTGCTATCTGCCAGTGCCAGAGAAACAATAATATACCTTCCACTATTTTCCCCTCCTTTTAACTTTGCAAACTAGTGCTTTGGTATAATCTGCTAGCAAGTCCTCTGGTAACAAGGTTTCTGACAAATGTAGTTTTCAGTCTTGCAACCTCTTCGTTAAATGGGATAGACCTGAGGAGGGAAAATGGAGCTGAGTTGTCAAAGACATTTATGGGCACATTTATGAATGCTATTTTTGTCATTTTATATATGGATCCTAGAGGGGTAAATGGAGACTATAGCCCTTATACTTCTTGCATGAATACCATTTTTCTCAGCTAAGTTTTCGGCGGGAACTAGATTGCAGTCAATTTAATGTTAAACTCTGGTATGTGCCTGGGACCTGGAATTTTGGGTGACTGTTTGAAGGCTCATCCATTTTTAGTTATATCTGTGAGAATGATAAAGGCCAAGGTCTCTCACAAAAATTAAAATGCATAGTCAGTGACCTCAGATGTTGGGCCATTCCACTGCCATACCTTAGGCATGCCAGAGAGTTGGAGTAACATTGATTCTATGTAAATAGCTGCCAAATGTCAGGAGTTAGTCTTACAGGATTACAGGATTATGAGGGACTCTAAACAGTCTTCAGGTGTGTGGAGGTAGTAAAGCCTGTGAGATGAGCTTGTAGGTGGTGACAACAGATAGATCGGGGTTTATGTGTGCACTTGACTCTTAGTATGTATCCAGAAGACAGAAGATGGTACCCTCTGAAACTGTGATAATGTAAGGATGATGTCTATAGAAGTTCATTTTGCTTATTTTGCCTGACTATAGCTTCCTGTTGTTCCCTGACTTAAAATATCTGATCTTTCATTTAACATCACTCAAACAAGATTGATTGTTTTTAAATAGGATTAGTTGTTCCGAGCTGCACTTTTGAGCAGCTTTACTTAGTCTATGCCATTAAAATTAAGGTCCTGATGTTAAAATATGTTTGGTGTTTATCATTTTATTATATAAATCCTTAAATGATTGGTGGAAATTTCTTTGCAGGTGTTTTGATAATTGCTTCCATATTTAAAAGCCATTGCTTCCAAAAGCAGGAGACTGGGTTCTAACTAAACATATTTTTAAAAATCTGGAGAAAGAAACACTTGATCCTCAACTTGCATTTGCCACCAAGAAAAGCAAATCACACAATATGCTGTCAACTGCCTGACAAAACTCAAGTCCCAGTTCAAATGTGTGTTTCTGCTGAAGACTTTTCCATCTGTTCAGGCCAATACTAACTCTCTACCTATACAACTGATAATGCTCATGATTACTATAATAATGGCAATAGTTGACATAAATTGCAGACCTTGACACAGATGGTCAGGTCTGTTGTTGCACCTATAGATGCAATTATCTTTTGATTTACTTTTTACCACTAAAAGGGAACTCAGTAAATATAGGATTAAAGGACTATTCCTTTTGAAATGCCCTGCACCAGAATGGTTTCTAGCACTAAGTAGATGTTCAACACATGATAAATATATGATGAATAAATGAATGAATGAAGTCTGAGTCCCAGTGATAAACATGAGGTTTCTTCCAGTTAGACTGGAGACATGAATGTGTTTAAAATTCCTTTATAGGGGACACAGTATCTGCTGATCTCTGTTCATTGACCCAGCTGTGGCCTCTGGACCTCTCATCAATCTTCTTGTTACCTGATATCCTCTAGTCAATGGGCTCTTGAGGAGGGAGAAATGGGCAAAGACCCTGGAGTAAATGAGTAAAAAGTAGAGTGGGATAATATTATGGGACTAAATCCTAAAGAATTGGATGGTATCAGTTGCTTAAGAGGAGAAAGAAAATCGTAACTTCAGATCTGGGGAGTATTAGTGCAAAAGACATGGTAATGTTTGGGATTCCCTTCACTGGTCCCAAGGCCCTTTCCTATCTCTTTTCTTATTTGTACTAAGACAGAAATGATCTGCCCTGAGAAAGAGAGAAGAGGTGATTTTACAAAGAGCTATAATAAGAAAGGTAACTGAGCTGCAGAAAAGAAAAAGAAAAGGCAGCAGCACTAGAGTTGGAAGACAGAAGTTCTAATTCTGGCTCCACCCATTTGTAGTTGGTGATCCCAGGTAATTTTTATATGCTGTATAAGCCTCAGTTTTCTCATCTATAACATAAGGCTAGATTCTTATCGTTTTAAGTTATCATTAGGACTAAATAAGACAGTAAACACACACACACACACACACATACCATTGAAATGATACAGTTCTACGAAAATGTAAGGATTTTTTTTTTCACTAAACAGGTGTTACAATTAAGACAGACAAAATTTTTATAATGAACATATGTCTCTATACAAATCAGAAAAAAAATAAATAAACCTACCTAATTGTAGGCACATTGTACAAATTTCAGTCCACAGGCTCAGGAGCACAAAAGCTCACCTTCCCTATAGCTGAACTTAATGTATATGTAGGGCTCTTCATTCCCCTTTGTGACAGGAAACTTAATTTTGATCAATTTAGGGTAAATCAGCCAGTTCAGTGGTTGTGTCTGTGTTTCTGAAGGGGCTTATGGGGTATTACCATCAGAGGTGGTTCCTGGTCCTCAGCCATCACCTGTCCCTTATGTCACCCACAGAACCATGTGCCACCCATCTTCATGCCTCCACCTGGCTTCACTGCAGTGGTTCCCTTCTGAAATCTCTTTACAAGAAAAGACCTGCTGACAAGAATCCTCATTGCTCTGGATGTTGGAGCCTCCATGGGAATATTCCCCACTGGCTGGTCCAATAGGGGCTGGTCATGAGATTTATTTTATCTAGAAGAGAACTGGAGCAACATTTAAAATAAGCCACCCATGAAGTCTCTGCTCCTCCAAGCACCTTACAGAAGATCTGGTGAAGAATCACCCTGGTCGTGTCAAAGTAGACCTGGAGAACTTTCACTTGCTCAGAGTTCCTGATCTGGGTCCTCTGATTCCAGGCCATGAGTCTTTCTTTTAAACCATCATATAGTGTGTGAGCTGTCATCTGAGAGAAGCCCAGTTACTACACCAGTTCTCAGAGTGCAAGGAGGCAGTTATTTCATAAATTACATGCTAGGGTTTTATTCTGGCCTTTTATTTAAGCAACAACAACTTGAGTTTCTTGAGAATAATATTTATATTATTGGTTTGAGTAGTCTTAAATCCTTTGTAGCATGTGGTAGGGATATAAACATATAAACAAATGAATGTGTAAATGAATTTGTGCTCTGAGCACAATCTGAATTCTTACAGTGGAATGCAGCATAATAAATCAATTAAATTGAACAAACTTTTACTTAGTGTGTTCATGGTGACTTCTTGTACTAGCTTCCAGATCTAAACAAAATAAAAGACACTGATTTGACCCCAAAATGCTCATAGCATAGCGTGTAAGTATAGCATCCATAATACCTTTTCTGGCCAGGAATGGGGCATAGGGCACAGTGGTGCAGGAATAAGAAAGAGAATCAAAGCTACCATGGAATGAGGACTAATGAGGTACTAGGCACCGATCATTTAATCCTCACAACATGTTCATATGGAAGGTACAAGCATATTGTTCCCAGGTTCTCCCCAAAAGACATCAAAGCAAACCCTCCACTTAAAAAAGCTAGATATAAACTTTTATTACATCCCAATGCAAGATGTTTCCAATACAATCTATTTCCTTCAAAGATGGGGTAGAGAATGAGGGGTGGGGTTTGGGCCACATATTTTCATTTTTACATTTTATTTCAGATTGGAAAATTGTATTTCACTGTCAAATCAATTAAGAACACATTTATTACTTAGTGTTGCTTGAAATAATATCTACAATCTTTAAAGTTTCAATTAAAAGCATACACTTCTTTCAAGCTCAACGTTAAAACGAAAACACAAATATAAACTGCGTTTCATGTTCTGTTGATATTTAGCTGTGTGGCAATGGATGAGTAATTTTTCTCTGTGAGGCTTTGTTTTCTCATCTGGCAAATGAGGAAACTGATGCAGATCATCTTCAAGTTCCCTTCATGTTATTTAATACGACTATTTATGTCATGCTTGTAAAGAGCAGGTGATGATGAAGGTTACTGCTCCCCACAGATGAATCCTGCAATAATCATTGGTAGGATTGTTAGGCTTTGTTTCTCAAGGGGATAATCTGGGAAAAGAATAAGAATGCAGCTGCAGCCCATCCTTGTGAAGAAGGTACCAGTGTGTGCTCAAAGCCAAGTCTTGACAATAATAGCGAATGCTGTATTGGATAACAGCCATACCAGGTGCTTCATAGATTTGCCCTATTTAATCATGGTAAGAAGTTTCCAAAAGAGTTTTCTTTGATGCTGAAACTAAATAAATATTTAGAAAAGCCAAATGACTTGCTCAAGGTGATATAGCTAGTAATTCACAGACATTCACACTAGAAATTCACACTCAGAAGATGTTCAAAAGGGTTTGCTTTGATAGGTCAGGCTAGGGCTGACTGGGCCCTTGACTCCTGTAACTAATCCTGAAATTCTCTAGGAGGCAAGGGTTATCAATGCCCTCACCTGTGGCCTTCTAACAACAAGCTTGTATACTGGTGTTATGCCATCCCCCCTTTTCCTACCACAAAAGACTCACATAGTAACAGTACAAAGCCTGATGGCATGGATTCACTGGCCCATGCAGGAGGTTTCAACATTTACACCTAAAATTAGGAGATCACATATGAAGATGCATATTTCCAGTTTCTTTTCAGAAATGCAAACATCTGGAAATACAGAGCCTACATTCTAGACTGCCAGTAATGAACTGCAGCCAGGGCTGCTCTCTGCCTACACTGCACTTTTGCATAAATTATAAAAAAAGGTGCCCCACTGGGCTGAGGGAGGCCAGTGGGGTCACAGCTTGGTGAGAAGAGAGGAAGTTGAATTTCACTTGCTTTTTTGACTCCATAGCCAAAGCCCTCGTGCACAGTTACCCATGGCAGTTCTAGCCAAGTAGCTCTTTCTGCAGGCAGGGCATATGCTCTGTTTTTGTGTTTTTTTTTTTTTTTTGAGATGGAGTCTCGCTCTGTTGCCCAGGTTGTAGTGCAGTGGGGCAATCTCCGCTCACTGCAAGCTCAACCTCCCAGGTTCACGCCATTCTCCTGCCTCAGCCTCCCGAGTAGCTGGGACTACAGGCACCTGCCACCACGACCAGCCGGCATATGCTCTTTAGTTTGATACAATCTCTAACACTCCCTTAATCCTCCCTAGCACTGAGGCCCAGTACCAATTAAATTACTAAAAATCTATGGACTTTCAGAATTCTATACCCACCTCCCTTCACTCATTTCTCTTATTTCCTCGCTCCTGCAGGTCTTTTCATTTGCAACCCTTGTGCTAATGAGTCACAGAAGAAGGGTAGCATGGCGGCTTTCATATATATTTGCAAGAATTCTCAAAAGATAATGGCAAACAGGCAGGCATAGGCTAGAGTTATCAATCTTGAGGGCAGCTGATCCCAACCATTTAAATATTTCCACAGATGAAGTTCCTCCCTTCCATGGGCCTACTTGGTCTTCCAGCAACCAACTCTCCTCTTGAGGTGTGTCTGAGCCTCAGGAACTACTGCTGGAGGTGGCTCACCTGCTCCCACCATTAGCTTTGCCCAAACTCACAGCTCAGCCACTGTGGATTTATCTTCACCTTCTCTTAAATGCCCTGAACATTCCCTTTACTGCCCTTTCCTTACTTCTCATGGAGCACTGACTCACAAATCAATGTCAAAAGTGCCACGTTTGATCATTCCAACTGGACACAACCAACCCTCTTCTCAATTAAGGAAGCAAGCCCGTTGCTCAGTTAAGCCCATTGCTCCCTGTTATGGGCTGAATTTTGTCCCCCAAGAAAATATGTTGAAGTCCTAACCTTCAGGACCTCAGGAGGTGACCTTGCTGGGAAATAGGGTAATTGCAAATATAAGTAATAATATGAGGTGATACTGGGGTAGGGTGAGCCCTTAATCCAACATGAATGGTGTCTTTATTACAAGAAGAAAAGGGCTGGGTGCAGCAGCTCATACCTGTAATCCTAGCACTTTGGGAGGCTGAGGTGGGCGATTACCTGAGGTCAGGAGGTCAAGACAAGCCTGGCCAACATGGTGAAACCCCATCTGTACTAAAAATACAAAAAATTAGCCAGGTGTAGTGGTGTGCACCTGTAACTCCAGGTACTCAGGAGGCTGACGCAGGAGAATCACTTGAACCCAGGAGGCGGAAGTTGTGGTGAGCAGAGATCGTGCCACTGCACTCCAGCCTGGGTGACAGAGTAAGACTTTGTCTCAAAACAAAACAAAACAACAACAACAAAAAGAATAAGAAGAGAGGCACAGACATACAGACATGAGGAGAACCATGTGGTGACAGAGACAGAGACACAGACATATAGACATGAGGAGAACCATGTGATGACAGAGACAGAGGTTGGCATGATCTGTCTACAAGCCAAAGAATACCAAGGATTGCTGGCAACAGCCAGAAGCTGGGAGAGGGGCATGGAACAGGTTCTTTCTCAGTGCCCTCAGAAGAAATCAACCCTCCCCACACCTTGATTTTGGATTCCTAACCATCAAAACTGTGAGAGAATAAATTTCCATTGTCTTAAGCCATCCAGTTCATGGTAATTTGTTATAGCAACTATAGGAAACCAACAAGCTTCAGTTAATAAAAATCAGTGTAAGTCTGGCAGCCTAGGCCTGGACTGTTAAAATAATGCAGCTGGTATTTGTTTCAAAAGGACAAAGCCCAATGGCTGACCCCTTCGCTTTGGCCTGCTCTTGATAGCCTGGGTGAACTGAGCAGATTGGATATTACACATTTTTCTTTCTGTGTCTTAAATATGAAAAGTCTCTTGATTTCTCCTAACTTGCTATCTGGCACTCTACTACTCCCTTTCTCTCCATCCCCTGACATCTCCACTGGTAGTGTGTTAAGAGCAATGTTTCCCTGCATGGATGGTGCTCACTTCTTTTCAATAACACTCACTTCTTTTCAATAACACTCTCTTCCTTAAATAAACAATACCCTGACCAAAGTGATGGTGTATTTAGATCATTAAGCAAAGTAGCTATGGCAGTAGAAATGAGATGCAGCTTTCTTTCCAAGATATTCTTGCTTTTGGTCCTATTTATCTGGATAATGTTGTACAAACACAGCTTCTAAAAACTGACTAACAAGAAAACTGAGACTACAGAGCTGTTGCCATTGAGCAAGGAAGTCAAGAAAAGGTGGAGAAGGAACTCTCAAAGGAAGAGGTGGATCATTTTGGGTAAATCACATCCCCTCTCTGAACTTCAGGTGTCTTAGGGTGAATAATAGAACAGATATTGTCTTCTCTGAATCTCTGTGCAGAGTTCTATGACTCCATTGTCTTAAAAATGACAATGTCTAAAATATAAGAATATGCAATAGCCTCGGGCTTCAGGTTTGCTCCTTTTCAGGGGCATGTTCATTAAGAACGTAAGGGCCTTTGGATGATGGCTTTTGTAATCCCTGAGGGATGCTATGGACATTGACTTACCATGCCTTTCTACCACAGATACAGAGAAGCCACAGATGGCATTGACACCAGAAAATGGAAGCACAAAGTGCTTTGGGTAACAGCAATTCAGGAATGACTGCAGAGAAAATCTATTAAGAAATTCGAATGCAGGTTTCAATATTTACTCCTTTTCATTCTCTTTCTCTCTCTCTCTCTTACTTTTTTTCTCTCTCCTACCTTGATTTTCTCCGTCTCTCTCTTTTTTTTTGCATACAGTTTCTCAGTAAAATACATTTTATTAAATTTTATAACAAGTCTATGAAATGCAGATATACAAAAAGGAAAAAATAAGAAGCATGCATAATTCTACCACTGAAAAATGCTACTAAAAGTTGGTATTTAAACTTTTGAATGTTTCTCACTGCACTTGCATGAGTGTGTGTGTAAATATAATCTCCAACTCTTCAGAGAAATACAAGAATTGTTATGAACCTTGATAAACTTCCAAAAGATTTCAAGAGCAACTTCTCGTCCATTAGAACATACTCAGAAAGTCAATAACATATTTTAATCCATTCCAAGAGCCCCATATTTTTTGGGTCTCTGAGAAAGCAATTTATAGCCTTGGTTTTTTATAAGAAAAGTAGATGGCCATTTGGGGACAAGTCATGTGTCATTTGGAATAACCACAATAAGTGGAAAAAAAGGCCTCAGATTCTGCTGCAAGACTAAGAGCCACAGGGAGCTTTTAGTTCCATCACTAGTTGTGCATTTATTGGACATCAATTTCATATACAATCTTACGGTCTGCACTGGGGAACGAAAAAAAAGTATAAGAAATTATCTCTCACCTGAAGAAATGCATAGTGTAAATTTCTTAAAAATTAAGTTTTAGAACTCATTTTTCAAACTAAAATCTTAAGCTAAAAATAATATATAGAATATATCAAAGCAGACTATTAGGAAAGATGCAAATATAGATGGGCCTGGGGACCCATCCATCTGTTTTCCTCAAGTACCACTTAAGGTCCCCACAAACTATAGAGTGGAAGCCAATAGCTCCAGGAGATAAATGAAAACATTGACAGGTCAAGGTTTGTGAATAGAAGTGTGGTTGGTCATGGTAAAGAAACCACAGTTAATATGCTCCCCCTGCGTGCTGGGCACTCATCCTGGAGCTTTGCCTCTATCAATTAACTTAATCCTCACAACAGTCTCGATCTGTAGGTATAACAAATCTAGGTTTAAAAATACAAAAATGACTTGTTCAATATATCTCATAGGTATATTTAGCAGGTCTGAGTTTCAAATGCAAGTCTAGCTGACACCGACATCCATGACAACTCTTACACTTAAATAGAATGCAAGATTTGAATAACTATACACACACACAAGCGCGTGCACGCACACACGCACACACATGATAGACGTGATTAATTGTGAAATGAGAGGTTAACAGTCAGGTTTGATGTGTCCTAATTAGTGAGGGGAAGCATTTACCTAAAAATTCTGGGTGTAGTCATTTAAGTATGACATAAAAGGGAATGGATTGCCAGGTAGATCATGATGAATGAACAAAGATAGAGATTTGTGGATATATTACACAAACTGTGTGTGAGAAAATCAGAGGATGGAAATCTTTATTGTTAGAATATCTGCCTGGAGGAAGAAGGACTTGATTCAGAATTAAAATAATGCCTGGTAGCCTCAAAGGATCTCCTCCCCAATATTTATTAATTACTGTGTTGTTTTAACATATGTCCACAAATCCTTCAATACTCCTCCCTCCAGGTGGTAAAAATTAACGTTCCTTCCCTTGAGTATAAGCTAGACTTAGTGTCATGCTTCTCTGAACACAGTATAGGGAAGAAAACACAGTAACAAACTGACAGACACCGTCTTAACCAAGAGATCAAGGTTAACATCACCAGCAAGGAGTCATATTAATATGATGCTGAATGATGCTATGAGAAAGGCCTTTGCCTAGGTGGCATTCTTCCCCCTCAATCCATAACTTCAGGCGAAACATGAGAACATCAGTCATGGTACTTCTAGATTGAAGTACATTGTACAAAATACCTGACCACTACTTTTCAAAAGGGTCAAAGTTATGAGAGACAAGAAAAGACCAAGACACTGTCCAGATGGGGGAGACTAGGGACACATGGTGATTGATACAATCTGATATTCTGGAATAGGACAGTAGTAGAAAAACTGGAGAAATATTAATAAAGTAGTTTAGTTGATGGTATTGATCTGTTGCTATTTTCTCGGTTTTTTAAAAAAAATTATAGATGGATTTGTATTTTAAAGATAAAACAAAGGTGCTTCTTAAGATTACTGACATAGGGCATAACAAATTTCCCTGTAACTAGGGATTTAATTTTGGGCTCTCTGTTCTATTTTCTTAGTTTTGATTAATGTAATATGTTATGTAAGATATTAATATTAGAGGGAAGCTGAGCACAGGATATATAAGAATAATCTTTGTAAATGTTCTATAAATCTAAAATTATTTTACAGTAAGAAGGTTTGTTTTTTGTTTTTTTTTTTCAAAAATTGGTGCTTGATATATGAATGCACCTCCTCTGGAGAAGAGTTAGAGAATGTTTCCAGTTGGGGGAAGAGCATGCATAAAGGCACAGAGGCTGAAAAGTGTGAGACAAGTTTCCAGAATGAGTTCATTTAGCTGGTTTAAAAGCAGCCCAGGAACCAAGTATGTATAAGGATTTAGCCAACCTAACCCCCAAAAGATGCTCTGGGGGCAGATTGTAAAACATCCTGTGATTAAGATTGAGAATTTTGCCCAAAACAATTGTCTAAACCCCATCCACTTTTAAAAGTTTGGGAGGCCACTAAATTAATAACAGAAAGGAGACAGAACCCACAAATGAAGCAGCAGAATGAATGTTACAAGATATAGGCAGTAAGTTCAATACCATAATAGGGCACTGAATTATGTTTTTCTGACACTTAAAGCATAAAAGAAATAGATTATATTGTTGCCATTTCCTGATCAAAAAAAATGCTAAATCGTCCCTTTGCAGAAGAAAAAAAAAATGTACGTTTTTTAAGGTAGGAAAAATCATGTAGGCCATTTTATAGTTCATTAGTGACCAGACGAAGAAGTTGTAAACGTTGTGAAAGGCGTGAAGAGGCTGTTCAGATAGATGATCATTGTAAAGTCTTTGCAAAAGTGCTTCATGTTTACAATCAAATTGTAATTCATTGAAGTCATTCCTGCAATATCTGAAATAATGTAAACCAACTGGTTTGTTTTATGACCACCTGAATTGATTCTGAGAAAATTGCCTTGAAGAATTGAAAAGAATAAATACATCATTTTATCACACCTCTCTCTTACTAAAGAGCTTACAATGATTCTCCATTACCTGCAGGTTTATAAATAAATATTCCATAGTAGAAGAGCTGTACCTCTGAGACATGTAGAGCATTCCCTCATAAACTATTTGTAGCATTTGTCATAGGTTTTCATATTACTGACTTTGGTTGGCAAGCATCTTCATCCATTCCTGCTGCTACAACAAAATATCTCAGACAGGGTCACTTATATGTAATACAAATGCATATCGCTCAGTTCTGGAGACTGAGAAGTCTAAGATCAAGGCGCTGCTAGATTTGGTGTCTGGTAAGGGCTTGTCCTCTGCTTCCAAGATAGCGTCTTGTCTTTCCATCCTGCAGAGAGGATGAAAGTTGTGTCCTCACATGGCAGAAGTGGCAAAAAAAAAAAAAAAAAAAAGCCACTTTCATGCCTTTTGTAAGACACTAATCCCATTCATGAGGGCAGAACTCTCATGACTTAATAATCTCCTGAAGGCCCCACCTCTTATTCCCATTGCACTGGAAACTCCATTTCAACACGAATTTTGGAGGGACAAAAACATTCAAACCATAGCAGTAAGTATCTACAGGATTTGTTAAAGAAGACATAGAAAGAGGCTTGGCTGAAAGGGACTGAGAAAGGTGTGCATGCCGTAGAGATAATGTGTGATGCTACTGGGATGTTCCTAGCACCGGGTGATATATGTTTGCCTGGGAAAGTAATGACAGGACTAAAAATGATGATAGACATTATAGAACTTCCTTCATGTATTAAAAAATAGGCCAGGCATGGTGGCTCACACCTGTAATCCCAGCACTTTGGGAGGCCAAGATGGGAGGATCACTTGAGGTCAGGAGTTCAAGACCAGCCTGACTCACATGGTGAAACCTCGTCTCTACTAAAAATAAAAAAATTAGCCAGGCATGGTGGCACATGCCTGTAATAACAGCTACTCGGGAGGCTGAGGCAGGAGAATCACTTGAATCTCAGAGGCGGAGGTTGCAGTGAGCTGAGATTGTACCATTGCACTCCAGCCTGGACAACAAGAGCGAGACTCCATCTCAAAACAAAACAAAACAAAATAAACAAAAATTGTTGAGAACTTCCCACTGCTCTGGATTCTTAGGATATGTCAATAAACAAAATGCATAAAGACAGACTGCCCTTGTGATACTTATATTCTACTGAAGGGAAATAGCAAATGATTAGATGAGTAAGTAAGTTTTATAGTGTATCACTTATAGATGATAAGTGCTATGGAAAAAGAAAAAAAAGCAGAGGAAGGTAAAGGAGATTGGAAGTACAGTGGGGTCAGGTTGCAATTATAAATAGGTGTTCAGGGAGGCCTTGCTAAGAAAGTGAAATTTAAACAAAGTTTAAAGGAAATGAAGCAGTTAGCCGTGTAGATATATGAGAGAAGGTTCTCATCAGAGGGAAAAGCCAGGGCTGAGGTGCAGCCAGGAGTTAAGAGCCACAGGAGAGGAGTAGGACACAAGGTCAGGGAGGTGACATGGGGTCTGTGGGCCAGTGTAGGAGCTTTGGCCTTTACTCTGAGGCTAACAGGTAGCCGTAGGAAGGGTCTGAGTAGAGTACTTGATCTGGGTTAGGTGTTAAAGGCTTCTGACTGGGGAATGGGTAGACACAGAAAGAGCAGTTTATGAAAGAAGACCTATGGAGCCATGGAATTAAACAAGGTCTAGTGCCAAGGACTGCTTATGAATGACCTCATCTGAGTTGGCCCAAGAGACTTGTCACAACATAAAGATGTCCAGAGGAAGGCTCTTTCCTAGTTTTCCCAGTTGCATGTTTCTTAGGCTGGTAAATTGGACTAGAGATCAATTCCTAGATGTCCTGGTGATCATGGAGCTGGCTGACTTCCTCGCTCACTCAGATTTTAGTCTTGTGGTCCTATGTGGCTGCCATATTTTCTTTTTCTTTGACGATATGAAGAGCCTTTAATATCTCATGTATGGCTTTTTTTTTTTTTTTTTTTTCCAAGGCAGAGACATTCACAGAGGACTCTCTCCCTGGAAAAGGGTCTATTCTTTTGTTCCTTGGAGCCTTGGAGTTCATTCCCAGACTAGGGAATGAGAACAGTCAAGCCTTCATTTGGACAAGGCCCGTCTGTTTCCTAGATTCTTTTAAAGTGATTCCAACACCATCATGCTGGGGAGAATCATGTCTTTTTAACAATTAAAGAGGAGTTAAGGAGGCTAGAACTAGCTCACTTCCAGACAGGTCTTTAGAGAAGTGCTGCTCAATAGCAATATTATATATGCAAGCCACATGTGTAACTTTAAGTTGTCTAGTAGTCACATTTCAAAATGTAAAAAGAAACGGTAGAATTAGCCTTGTTTATTTACTTTGAAACAGCGTCTCACTCTGTCACCCAGGCTAGATTGCATTGGCATGATGATAGTTCACTGCAGCCTTGAACTCCTGGGCTCGAGCTAATTTTTTAGCCGTTTGTAGAGACAGGGTCTAACTATGTTGCCCGTGCTGGTCTTGTCCACCTGGCCTCAAGCAATCCTCCCACCTCAGCCTCCCAAAGCATTGGGATTACAGGTGTGAACCACTATACTTGGTTAATTTTAATAATATATTTCATTCAATTCAATATGTCTAAACTATCTTTTTAATATGAAATATAATCAATATAAAACTATTAAGGATATGTTATTTAAATTTTTTTTCATGCTAAATCTTCAAAATCTGGTATGTATTTTATACCTCCAAGCACCTCTCAATTCACCCTGGCCCCATTTCCAGTGCTCAGCAGGCACAGATGGCTAGTGGCTATTGTACTGGATAGCACGGCCCTAGAGCTACAGATCCTAAGATGCTTGTGTTTCTCTAAGTTGACCAGCTTTGCACAACTGTTTTGTGCAGCAAGTGACTAATGATCTAAAACTCTGTGAAAGCGGAATTTGGTATCACACAGTGGATGAGTAGAGACACCTTGATCACATCCTGTCCTCAACTGCAAGTTATTTCCTGCTCCCCACAGTGAGAACATGTATAAATGAGAAAGAACTTTGTAAACAGAAAACTGTTTTGCTCAAGCTTATTACTATTATTAAAGTGCTTGCTCTATCTTTGGAGTGTACACACTGTCTCAACCAGTATGTACTTGAGGAGTGAAAAGGCACTCAAAGAGCAGAAAGTCTGCCCGTGATAAGAGTGGTTGACTCACTCCAGGGGTTTAGCTCCAGGAAGATGGGACACTGTAACATAGGGCAAATAGATCTTTATGTGAACCAGGTTTTCTCTACTTGCTATTGTCAGAATAATTTATGGCTAAGGTTTGGTTTGTTTTTCACCAGGGCAATTTATTTCCAGCCCCTGTCAAGGGTCTCCATATTGCCTGTCAATGATTACTGGTCCTGGCTGGAAGAAGTTTCTCCAGCAAACACAGCCTGCAGAGTGACAATTCGGGCTTCAGCAGATGCTTGCACTAGGTGGGCTGCATGCCGTGGGGTGGAGAAAAAGCAGCTAAGAGGTATTTCCATACCGCATATAGCGTTCTTTTTACTTCCTCCTACAGTCAAATTCAGGCTGTTGAACAAATTCAGGACAAAGTGCTAAAATTGCCAAGCAGGCTAAATCAATAACAAGGATGTTGAGGGCAATAGAGGAAAGAATTAAGGAAATATACAGGTATTTTACTGGACTGCAAGCATCTTTAGGATTGGGTCTATTTTGATACCTCCCCCTCCTACTTTGTTGAGTGAATAAGTTATGTAACTAATGCATTGTATTATTATTTGGCCCAAGACGACAATTAAGTCAAATGCTTATATCTCTCACAAAGTCAAGTTATAGAATTCTGAACACTGTATAATAGGACTAGATGACCTTTAAAGTCTTTGTGAGACTATGATTCTGTAATTTGATAGGAAATGTGCTAATGATTATCAAATGCCATTAGGCCTGAAAAATGCAAGCTTTGATTGAATTTGGGGATAGCTATTAAAAACACTTGTTCATTTTTTCATGGCCCACTCTAGTCCAAGAACTGGGCCCAAACTAGTGTGGATATGAGACTACTGAGTGAGGAGGATCTTCTGTGATGTGGGTTAGTGAATAAACACTGGATGATGAAGTCCATGATATTAGGCACGGGCCCTGAATTTCTATGTCTTGGGCAATAACTTCACCTCTGTGGGACCCAGTATTTATAACTGGACTAGATGATCTGTAAAATCCCACAGGCTCTGACTTTTTAAATGAGTTTCAGTAGAAAAGCTGCTCAGGACCACAACTTCGCCCAAGCATTATGACACATACCTTTAGATCCCATAATTCCCCAGGCATCGAATGGGATGCTTTTGCTGTCTCCAGGTTCTCAGCTCAGTATAAATGTGGAGAATGATTCATATTGGCACAGTGAAGGTCATCAAATTCCAGGAAGTCCAGTACATTTGGGGAAGCTCAGGAGGGGACCCATTTATTTGAAAAGTGAGGAGTTGACAGGCTCCAGGGCAGACATTCCCAAAGGTGGGTAGGGGAATCATTTTTCTCTAAACAGTCTCTCCTCACCCAATCCACCACACAGCAAGAGTAGTTTTTTGTTTTTTGTTTTTCTGCCCAAAAAACCAAAGTCAGATCTAGTGATTCCCTAATTCACAAACCCTAAATGGCCCCTCAACACCTGCAAAATGAAGTATAAACACCTTCATGAGGGATTTCAGGCTGTCACCATCTGACTCCAACCCATCATTCCAACCTCATATCATGTTACATCCCTCCGTGTACACTGGGTGATGTCTCAGTCCACTGGACATCTCATTATTCCTTCAATTCAACATACATTTTTCCTCCTACATCTGTGTTTTTGACTGCAATGCCCTTCCTTGCCTTTGTGGGTCTACTGAAATCTTTCTCATTCTTTGGCCCATTCTAATAACTCCCCTGATGTGTACAGTCTACCTAGTACCCCTAACCCTTGTAACATATTGCTTATATCTTATTATTGCTCTAATCTAATTCTGCCTTTGATTAGAGTTCATTGTATAAATGTCTGTTCCCTCTTCCTCTGCAATTTTATTTTATGAGAGCTCTAATGACATGGATTACATCTTGCTAATTTTTTTCCCCACAGTTCCTATTATATGGTCTTGATCACGGTAGGTATTCACATAATGCTTGTTGGATAAGGGAATGGGAAGCTGACTTATATCTCTTACTTGAGCTAGCTTTCCATCTGGCATTAGTGAGACAGGATTTGTGATAAACTCTTCACTGATTAAACAATTGGAGACCATTTGGAAGAAGGTCTTTGTGAGAGAAAGAACACGGGAGTAAGATTCAGAAGACTCATGTTTGGATGCTGGCTGGGGAAGCAACGTACTCAGTGGATGCGGCAGAGAGTGTAGATAGTCCCCTAGTATGTGTTCCCACTTTCTCTCTTGGTAACAGAACACTCAAGTTTTAGCTGGGTTCATGACTATCCAGCTGAAGACTACATTGCTTAACCACCCTTGAAGCCAGGTGTCGAAGTTTTGGCCAAAAAAAGGGTGAAAGGAAGACGTGAGCAACATTGGAACTGTGTCCTTAAAACACAAAGGAATGTCTTTCACTTCATTTCCCTCCTTTCTCTTCCCACATGCAGGAACGCAGAATTAGAAGGTGTGGCAAATTATGTTTGGCCATGAGGATGAGGGCAACTTCCTAGTGTTTGATGGAACCATCCGTTCCACCTGCAGTCTTTTCTATCTTGGTGTTTTAGCAGTCTTATCATTCCAGTTCCTTAGGCTTAAAAACCTTAGGAGTTACCCTTGGTTCTTTATTCTCTTGAAGAAAGGTGTCTGATCCAGCAAATCCCATTGACTCTACCTAGAAATCAATCCAAAACTTACCCACTTCTCACCACCTCTATTGGTCCCAACCACTATTACCTTTTGCCTGGATTACTGCAATAGCTTTTCATGACCTCACTGCTTTCATCCCTGCATCCCTATCAGCCTGTTTGTTTTTTCTTTTCCCCCAATAGAAAATCCAGAGTGATTCTTTTAAAACCCTAAGTCAAATAAATTCATACCCCCTCCCACCCCTTTTCAAATTCTCCCAAGGCTTCCCATCTCGCTCAGAGATAAGAAGTTCTAGCAGAGGACCAAAAAGTCCTGCATGGTCTGGTCTCATTACCTATGACTTCATCTACTACTTTCCACTCACTTAGGTGTTCCAGCTGCTGAATAACTAACTACTTGCTGTTCTTTGTATGTTCAGCACACTAGCTCCTGGGCCTTTGCGTTGGTAGTTCCTTCTTGATGCTGCTAGTCTAATGAAGGATCCAAACAATAAACAGAATATCAATATCTATGTCATATATTTATATGTTTTATATTTATTCATATCATGTAGAATTTATTTCTTAAATGTGTATGGTATGAAAAATGGAGGTAGGTGCTATAGAGAACAAACTAGGGAAGAAGGACAGAGAGTGCTAGGGGATTGCAATTTCAAATGGGAGCTGTCAGAGAAGGCTTTACTCATAAAGAGAGATTTGCATGATGACCTGACAAAGAAGAGGAGGCAAGCTGAGAGTTCTTGGAAATTACATATTTTGTTTACCAGTCAAGATGTGCTACAAACATATTGTGGCTCTAAATATCAAACGTTTATTTCTTGTTCAAATTTTATGTCCATTCTACTTCATCAGGGAGCTCTGTCTGATGTTGTCCTCACTCAGGGGCAAAAGCTCTACTGCTTGGAATGTCATAGGTTACAGAGGTAGAGGATAGAGAGGGCTGGAGAGTCTCATGCTGGCAATTAAGTGCTCCAGCCTGAAAATGACACACATTACTTCTGCCTACACCCATTAACCAGAAGAGGTCATATGGCCCTGACCAACTTGAAGGTGGCAGGGAAGTATAATCCTCCAATGTACTTGAAAGGGGAGGAAAACAGGATACAGACAATAGAAAATCCTATGACATCTAATCATCTGCTTTTTCCACATAATAAGATATCACAAAAAATATTTCTAAGATCATCAATATACATATATCATCATTTAAAACATCCTTTAATTAAATTTAATTAAATTAAAACATCTTATTAATTTCCCTTAAGAAAGAGAAGTTTCAAATACAGGATACAAATGCAAAACAGGATACTATAATGAATCCCCAGATATCCCTCGCCCTTCAACTCACCACTATTTCTAAGCACTGAAACTGTTGACATTGTACAAACAAGCTTTATTTATACAATCACCTGCATTGGACATTTAAATATTGCCAAATTTTTGTCACTATAAATTATACTTCCCTGGACATTCTTACTCATAATTTTTTCGTCATTGTGCGATTATTTCTGTATAATAAAACCTGTGGCCCTTTTAATCACAACTTCCCAGACTCACCTTGCTTTCTACCAACTGACTTCCTGAGTCACTCTGTGCTTATTCCCACAGCAGGGTACAGTCCCAGGAAAAAGGAAATGGCAGGGCAGCAGGTCATGCCCAAGCAATATATTTTTCTGTCTTCAACAATGCTCTATACCAATATATATTCCAAGAAAAATATGATTGATTAATACATAACTTATCAGACTGAAGTAAAATGATTTGTTATTTAATTAGAAAAACAAATTTTAATCCCAAAATGCTCTACTTGCTAACATAAACTCCCTTACTGGAATGAGTACTTTGAGTGAGGGCAGCCATGCAGTTTGATGGAAAGACATGGACCCCAGTGTCAGGCACAAGCTCCATTATCTGTAAGCTGTGAAACCTCAGTCAAGTTACTTGGCTTCTCCAAGCCTCTATTTTTCCCCATTTGTGGAGTGGTGATTCTAACTCAGAGGTTTGTTGATAACATGGTGTTTGTAAAAATATCTATGACTGGGGTTGGCATATGGTAGATGCACAATATGGAGGTGTATGGTTAGTGCACTCTTTTATTTTCAGGATATACTCAAGGCATGAGCACTGCAGTGATTTTGAATGAAGGTGTTCATGTTACAGTTCTCAGTAAGTACATGTCTTCTAGGGGACACGTTTGACAATTGTTAAAATTAGTTCGAAATTAGTGTTTTTCCATGACATCAAAATTTGGAAAATTCTTTCAGGTAAGCCCTTTATTTGGAAAATCCCCATTCCCTCATTTGCAGGAGCCAAGTGCTATTTACCCCAGGATGCAACACCTTTCAATATGTTATTTTCAATGTTAATAAATGATTTAGTTCATTTCCTGTTTTCCTCTGCTCACCAACCTGCCAGCAGCAGTCACAAGCCAACCTTAAAATAACTGCACTGGTAAACAACTGATTCACATTATTAGTAGGATATCTGTAATTGTGTTACACAGTCAACCCCGTTGGAAATAGGCAGACAGGCTCCAAGCATGCAGCTGTACGATTTTGTGAATGCAAGTGAAGAATAGTTTAGGAGGACTTGGAAAGAAGGTTGTCATAAAACCTTAAAAGATGTATTCAATGAAAACCTTTTTTCCTCTTTTCTTCTTCTCCTCAAAAAAAATGAATAAATAAATTAATTAATAATGATGGTTACACAAGCTTGTAAATGCACTAAAAACTACTGAATCATATACTTTTTTAAAAAAATGAATTTTAGGGTATGTGAATTACATCTCAATTTTTTTTTTTTTTTTTTTAGAATTTAGCCTTTTGGAAACTGATGTCAGAAAAAGAGACTTCTTCTCTTTGTCTTGTCACTCTCCTCCCCTCAGTTAACACACAGCACCAAGTGAGGTTAATTCTGTTAAATTGATCAGTGTTAATGCTTACTCAGGCAGTTTAACTCCAAAGAGTAAGACCACCGCCCTCCCTTTGTTTTTACAGCTGTGACACTACTGAGTCATCATCAGGGGTTGTGACTTACTTCTTTCTTCCAAATGCCTCTCAGATCTACCTGTGACTTTCTGTCCCCATTATCATTAAAAAAAAAAAAAAAAAGACGTATTCGAGGTTGGTGAAAACAGAAGGCTCCGTCTCGCCTGGCACACATCTGGTCCACAGTAGGCATTAATAAGTATACCTGGGTTGAACAGATGCCAGAAGAGCAAGTGTTTTCCCTCCCTGAATTATCTTTTCAAGACCATTCTTACATTTTTGGTAGTTTTCCTCATTTCAGGTTTCTTTACTCCCATTACCAAACTCTTCTTTATATTTCTCACTGTACCCAGTGGAGAGGTCAGCCATCAGAGAGAGTTCAGTAAATATTTGTTGAATGAACAAAAGATACAAAAATTTTTCTGCAAAATATATAAGAGGCTAAGCTTTGTACACTATACGAGAAAAAGAAGGAGATGTGGGGTGGAGGGGAGAGAGGAAAGGCGTGCCTTTGTGCACAGATATGTACAGATATGCACTTACATATGTGATTTTAAGGTGCTCCCCCACCAAGTGGGATGCTAGATCACACTTACATACTAAGATGTGTATTCATTACTCATAGCTTTGTGATGCCGAAACTTAATTAAGAAAACTTGAAGCATTATTCAAACCTGGTTTCTCAACAGTGATTTTGATGGCTTGACTTGTGTTTTTTCATCATTATTGCTTTCAGATATACATAAACCTTTTCCCTGCTCCATTTTTTTCCATGCAGGTGAAATGTGATACTTTTTCATATTCTTGGGTTCTTTTGGAATCCAGACTTTTCACTTCCTCCACATCTGCTATGAAACCAAATATTGATTAATGTGACCTGTAAACCTAACCACTTAAGAAAAGCCAATGAACAATTTCTATTCCTGGATTTTTAAGAATTTTATATTATTTTTTCCAGTATCTCTATTCATGTGTCTTTTTTAGCTTATGAAAAGATTAAAGGAAAATTATACCAGCAGTAAAGTTCTCAGCTATATCTAAGGATTAAATTCCAAGCCTTTGGACTAACATTAACCTAGACCATTTCACTAACTTCCAGATAAAAATGTTTCTAACCTTGCCTTTTTTGTCCTATAAAAATTACAATGTGATATAAAAATATACAAAACCTAACCATCTCCAAAAGGTAGTTCTTATTTCTTTGAAAGACTCATAAGTATGACAAAGAATAATTAGCAATAAAACAAGGTCATCAGTCAGTGATTCCATAGGAAGAAAATGTACTTAAAGAGAAAAAAATTGTAAGCCTAAAGGGTCTGATATTCTGACTTGGACTGATGAAAACGATGCTTGCTGAAGACTTGGAGAACAATTCTTCAGTGATAGGACTACTTTGTCCCAAATGGAGTAGGCTATACAAAGAGGCTCAGCATTACAAAATTCCAGGAGGAGCTATTTACATAGAATACAATGAGACCAGGACTTTGTAGTTGTGCAATGTGACCTGAATGTATGCATACCAATGAGTGGAGTAGCCACCTCCGTAGACAGCATACTTAATCCAAAAATATCATCTTGTTCAAAACTTTGGAATTACCTCAATGTCTATGTTATTATATTCTTTGGAATGGCCTAATAGCTGCAAATAATCCTTCAGTAATACATTTGACATTTGTAAATTTAAAAAATGTTCAGGCACCAAATCTCATCTAAAGAGTACAACCTAAGGAAATGTCATTTTTTGGGTTAAAAAAAAAAAGAATTCTGAGGTGTTTGAAATGATTTTTCTGTGTGATTCCAGTGACTATGAAAGCTTTTCCCAAGAAGGTAGGAGAAGCCTAGGAGCAAAGGAAACCCCAATAGAAACAGCACGTGGCTTCCCAATCTAATTTTGAAGGGAACAATGTTCATTTGAATATTTTGTTAATACCACATACAAAATTTAGTTTGAGTGCAAGTGTTGGGACCTCAGTCTTCGCGGAGGAGGGGCAGGGAATGGGAAGAATGTGCTTTAAGGAGACTGTTTCTGAGAATGTATAAATTAAGAGGTTGTTCTGGGGATTTCAGATGACAACGTTGATGGAGAATTTTCTTGGAAAAGCCTCTGACTTGCAGCAAAGTACTTGATCCCCTGCCCCAACTCGTTATGGGCTTATCAACACTAAAAGTCTACATTCAATATCACCATTTTGCAGAAGGGATGTCCAGGGGGAGCTATTATGAGTTAACATGATTCCTAGAAAGTTGTATTTCCACACTTCACCTGTTGATTATAGATAACGATTCTGCACAACATTTCCAATGGTGGACAAAAACAATCAATCAATGGACATCTTTCTCTTGATTCTTTTGGTTCAATGATGACTCCAAGCACTAATTAAGCTGAACATGCTGGACTTCCCTGAAAAGCAGGAAAGCACCCTTGCTTTGAGAAAGGACAGCCACAAACTCAGTAAATAAAACCAGTCTTTACGCACAGCACTATTTCTTCTACCAACTGAGAAGCTTCCCTATTTCCTAGTTTGCTTCTTTGGGAAATAAAATCTGTTAAGATTAGTCAGGGCAGGGGGAGTGGTATGGGGCATATGTATTCTGTCTGTCTTGTGTTGGTCTACTATTGTCGTGGAACTCACAGGATCATGGGAGGCAGTGTTGAGTGACCCCTTTCATGTCTAGACAGATATTCATAATGAAATAGATGTCTGGCTCTTGAAGCTAACTTCTTAGTCTGGAGGTATTTTGGTTCACAAAGGTCCAAACAAGAATGGATAACATTGTCTTGGGTGAAGCCACAGAAACTAAGAGGAAAAATGAGCAGGGTATGTGGATAGGGGAAGGAGATCTCCTGTTGAAAGTTAAAATGTTGTCACCTAAGGCAGAATACTGACTATAATAAGAATCCTGTGTGTTCAAATCATATCAACCTAGAAAGTTTATTATTTAACTCCAACTTTCCCAGACATCCAAATAACCTGCCTTGATCTTCTTAATGCCCCAAAGTAATTGCAAGTTTTCTCAACAGCTCGTTTTCTTTTGGTATTCTTAGAACCCTCGATTTTTGCAGAAGCTAGAGCAAGCCTCTGGGGGTTCATATTACACAGCTTCTATCACCATTTTATGCATTTCTTCATAAGGAAAACCAGTTGGGTGCTTGCCTTTTTCCTATTCACCCCCATCCCCACCCCTTGCCAATTTTCCATACTGTAGAATAACATTTGAAAAGCTTTTTATCGTGACTACTTCTGTCTGTTAATGAAAGTGCATCATCCGTTGCTTGGGCAAATTTAATGACTCTGCTTTATCCACAAATAAGGGTGTAACAGATTAAATAAAGTTAAAATTGAGTGAGCAGAGATGGTAGGACTTTGTAAAAATTCCTGTCATTTTTTTTTCCTTTTAAAGCCTTACAGTCATCTACCTGCCAGGTGGAACTTATTTGGATAATACAGCACAGATGTACCTTGTTGTACTCAACAGATGAATTCCTGAAAAGCCGCATTTGATAGAATTTTTATAAATTGAATCACATTTTCCTGTAGACTTGCATTATAGTAACAGAAGCCATTATCCACATTTGACTGATTTTCAATTGGCAGAGGCCTCCAACACTTGAGCTTCAAGTTTCTCAGCCAAATCTCTATGTCAAACAGTTAATGATCTGGAAATAATAAGCACTTATGTGAGCTAGGGGAGCACTATACTTAAAGGAAATTTGATTGTGTTCCTCCGAAAGTAAAGAATCTGTATTCCATGATGTGAATTTTTACTCATGGAATCCTAGGCTATCAAGAACATTAGAGAGGATGCAGACCAAACCTCTCTTTTTGCAGATGAGGGAAGTGAGACCCTGAGTGTTGATTTATCTGTGGCAGCAGGTAACAATATAATATAAAGAAAGAATACTCATGTTGAGGTTCACAGACTTGAATTCAAATGTTCCCTTCCAACTGTACTAGCTGTTTGGCTTTGGGCAGGTTTTCACAGCTTTCTGAGCCCAGTTTTCTCATCTTTAAGACAAGGGCAGTATGACCTACCTCTTAGGAGTTTTGCAAGAATTAAATGAGATAATGTTTATAAAGTAATAACACAGTGCCTAGAATATAATAAGGGTTTATGAATGTTTGTCATCTCTTCTCCCCAGTTTATCTTTGGATTTTTTTATTTAACATCTTTTTTAAACATGCATTTCTTTGCAAATTACAAAGATAATAATGCATGTGGTTGAAATTTAAAGATCAAAGAATATAGAATAAAAAGCAACTTGTCCCTTTTTGTTCTCCCACAGCCCCTGCCCCTTTTCCCAAATGACTTTCTAAAGGAAAGCGCTGTTGATAGTTTGTTTTTTTTTATTGAGAATCCTGGTCCAGGAAAGTCCAGGAAACATATACCAGGAACACTACCCTCAAATGGTATTTGTGTATATTTGTGAAGTTGTCACTTTTCCTCCAGAGCTCAACATGCGTTTATCAAAGCATGAGGTTGGCAGCCAAAATTCAGAGCAGACCAGAGGTTCTAGAGTTGGCCCTCTGTCAGTCAGCCATAATTTTTATGGCAGTGTAAACCTTTGCTTAACTGCGCTGGCCTGACCATCTTAGAATTACAAGCCCATCAGTAATGTATGGAAATACAGAATGCAGCTTGCCTTAAATGTCAGTGGTGTGGCTGCAGTGTTGGCCTGACATGGGATCCAACCCAACTGTCCTTTGTAATTTGTTGTGTTAATAGGCAGAGTTGGTAAAGGGAATATTTGGGAGCCATCTGAAGAAAGACCAGCCCACTGAGGCTGTGAAGAGGGCTTGATCCTGTGCAGGAAGGAGGGGCAGCCAGGTGGGGAAGCAGGTGCCTTTCCTCTTAGGGTGGTACTGTGATTCCAAAAAACTGCCTTGATCTCCCTCCCATTCGCCTCCTCTGCTCCCTCAGGTTTACCTCAGGGCTGTCCCATCCTCTTTGTGTGTTACTTAATGTTATCTTTCAGATAATCATAGTGTATTTACATAATTAACCTAATTGTGGGTAATTGTGTGTCACACCGTGTAATTATGAAACCTAGCCTCCAACACTATGGCACAGTGTGTAGTCAAAGAGACACCGTACATGCAAAGCAGCCATTTGATCCTTCTTTCCATTAAGGAATTTTTATCCTTTCAAGGTGCCAGAAAAGAAGAACAGACCTCTTTGTAAATCCGTTATCTGCAAAACAAGGCTCCTGACAAATACGTTTGCAGAAAAACAAGGGCTTTGTAAAGAGTCTTGTGTTTTGGCACTGGAAGTCAAAACCATGTGCAAGAGGAATGCTGTGTTGTTGCTGGAACTGGCAAAGGGTTTATTTCTTACACTGAGCAACAATGGGGTGGAATTCCAGTCTTGCAGCGGATTCTCTCACCCTGAGCAGTCTCATTGAGGGTGGCTTTGAACCCAGGCCTTGAATATGCTGGTGTTTATATAAGTTCATTAGCATGGATTTGGATGTGGGATGGTCCTTCCTCTCCCAGAACATCTCTGGTCTCAGCCTGACTACAAATGGCATATTCTAGGCTTCATACTGGTCATAATAGCAAACATAAGTTGAGCATTTAAAATCTACCAGACCAGGCACTGTGCTGACCGTTGACATGAATTATCTCATTGAACCCTCTATCTTTTTTTAAATTTACTTTTGATATTAAAATTTTTTGTAGAGACAGAGTCTCGCTATGTTGTCCAGGCTGGTCTCAAACTCCTGGCCTCAAGTGATCCTCCTGCCACAGGCTCCCAACGTGTTGGAACTACTGATGTGAGCCATGGCGCCTGGCCAGAACCCTCTATCTCATACCACCCTTGTTGGGTGGGTACTACATTTATCCCCATTTTATAGATGAGGAAGCTGAGGCTTCCAAAGGTTAAGCAGGTAGACCAAAGTCCTAAAGCCAATGAGTAGCTCCACAGCAATTTGAATCCACTTCTCTTGAGCCCAGAGCCCTTGCTCACACAATTCTTTTGGGGTGAAGGATTATGCATTAGTGCATATTTACTTTAATATTTACTATCAGCTGGGCACAGTGGCTCACGCCTGTAATCCCAGCACTTTGGGAGACTGAAGCGGGCGGATCACCTGAGGTCAGGAGTTTTAGACCAGCCTGGCCAACATGGCAAAACCCCGTCTCTATTGAAAAAACAAAAATTAGCCGGGCATGGTGGCAGGCGCCTGTAATCCCAACTGCTTGGGGGAGGTTGAGGCATGAGAATCGCTTGAACCCAGGAGGCGGAGGTTTCAGTGAACCAAGATCACACCATTGTACTCCTGCCTGGGGGATAGAGTGAGACTGTCTCCAAAAAAGAAGAAAAAAATATGTACTATCATGTTTTCCTTCATTGGCTGTCTGCAGGGGTGGGGTGGGAACTAAGGAAGGACTGGTGTGAGTTGGGGCATGGGGCACAGCTAAAAGGACATAAGGGTACTGGGGACACTGGGAGGAAGCCAGAGGAAAGGATGATGATAAAGTGTTGAAGGAGAATGTAATGAGGGATGTAGAAAATCAGGTGTGTCAGCACCCAGACTTAGTGTTATACATGCCATAGAAGAATCATAGACTTCAGCAGAAAGTTAGCTTCCTTGAGCCAGCACTCTTCTCTGTCCATACTACCAACTGTTAGAAAAGTTCTGGTACCCCCACAGATGCTCAAAAGGTATAAGTTGAATGAATGAAAATCTTGGGTGATCGATAACATACCCACATGCCCACAGAATCCTAGTGCTTATGCAAATGAATGATGCTGGCCAGATTAAAAACAAACATGAAAACAAACAGCACAGAAGTGACAAATGCTAATAGGGACAAAGGCAAAGAGCATGTGTTTGTGACTCCCCAAAGTCACAAAGCTAATGAGTAGCAGAACTGTCAATAGCACCTGGGTCTCCCAACTTTCTGTCCAGTATTTTTTCCATTACTGCTGCTACATAAGCTTATCAAATGTGTTCTTGCATCCATAATTACAGAGTTTAGACTTTGAACGATTGTCTTCAATTTATAATAAAGAAACTAAGGCCCAGAGAGAAAAAGGGAGCTGGCCAGGATTATACAGCAGTTAAGTGGCACAGTCAGGTCTCCTGGCTAGGGCTACTTCTACCAATCCACAGGGCCTCATATATACCCAGAAAGTATCCTGGCTTTGTAGGCAACCAAAACACTGTGAAAGTGCAGTGGATTGTTCTCCTACCTGAAAATTAGGACACATTTTAAAATATAACTTGAGAAGTAAAACATTCTTATGCCAAAACTTGCCTTTAAAGATGGTTCCCCCATAGCGTCAGAGAATGTTAGATCTGGAAGGACCATTAGAGAGCAAAGGATCTACCACTCTCATATTAAAGATGAGAAACTGAGGCCCAGAGGGATTAATATGCAATATTAGGGTAACTTGCATTATACTATTGTCTCATCAGTGTTATTTGGAAACCAGGGAACAACAGAAGCCTAGTAGACAAAAGCAAGTTCTCGGCCCTTGTAATGAGCAATTCTTTCCCACTCACAAATGCCCTTTTTCTTGGAGCACTTAGGGCACAGATAAAGTGAGGTTTCATAAAGGGACACCAGCAGGAGTAAATGATACCCATTATCATTATTCCTACATGAAGGAGGAAGGACTTGGTCTTTGTAGAGGATGCTCTTCAATAATTGAGGGAAAGGATTCAAACCAGGAAGGGAAAGCCTTGAGCTAAACTTTAAAAAAGAAAAGCAGGAAAGAGGCAAGTTTGTGGACGGTGCTCCTGCAAGCTCTCTTAACCATATCACAGTCAATGGGAAGTCTTCAGTGGTGATACCCAGGCTGGAAAATCAGAAGCCTACAGAACCAGCAGGAACATAAAAGGTAGGAAATGGAGAGTGTCTCGTCTCATCATGAGATCCAGGACTGTAGCGGTATTGACTCTATTTTTTTTTTTTTTTTTTTAAGAGAAGCTAGGCACCTTCTCTTAAAATACATACACATATATAAATATATTTAAAATGCAACATAGGGCAAAACCCACAAACAAAATTCCACATCTGAGGTCAGAGTTGACTCCTGGCCTGCCTCCATGTAACCTCAGTTTTGGAACTTAGCTGAGCTGACCAATTGGATCAGAGGTTGAGTCCTCAGTAGCTAAGGTAGGGCCAAAGAGCAAGGCATGTGTGAGGTTTTTTTGGAGTCTCTGCAGAGAGTCAAATTGTTTTGAAGATCCAATTCCTCTTTCCCACCAGGAGGAAAATGCAATATCTAGGTGAAAGTCAGGGGTGTTATGTAGAAAGAGCACTGGCTTGGGAGACACGTGTTTCATTCCTGGTGCCTCGTTTTTGGTTTTGTGACTGTATTAATCCGTTTTCATACGCTATAAAGAATTGCCTGAGACTGAGTAATTTATAAAGGAAAGAAGTTTAATTGACTCACAGTTCCACATGGCTGGGGAGACCTCAGGAAACTTACAATCATGGCAGACGGGAAGAGGAAGCAAGGCACCTTCTTCACAAGGCAGCAGGAAGGAGAAGTGCTGAGCAAAGGGGAAAGAGCCACTTATAAAACCATCAGATGTCATGAGAACTCACTCAGTATCATGAAAAGAGCATGGGGGAACCACCCCATAATCCAATTACCTCCACCTGGTCTCTCCCTTTTCCCATGGGGATTACGGGGATTATAATTCAAGATGAGATTTTGGTGGGGACACAAAGCCTAGCCATATCAGTAACCTTGGGAGAATCATTTCTCTGTTTGACCCTCCGGTCTATAAAGTGAGGACCCTCTCCCTGCATTAACTACCTCACAGGTTTGTTGGTGATCAAGTAAGATAATGCTATAAAAGTACTTTATAATCTGTAACATGCTATACAAATAAGGAGTCTTAAAAATCTGATGGATCTATTTTTAATATGAGAAAATGGTGATTATAATGAAAAAAGCACAAATTTTGAGTCAGAGAACATGAAGTCAAGTTTTGGACTTCCCACCAACTAGCTGTACAGCCTTGAGCAACAGTTCTTTGTCTTCAGGCACAATTTCCTTATCAATAAAATGAGATAATACTGCTTCTCTATATAATATTTTTGTGAAGATTAGAAGAAACTATGCATGTGAATAATGCACCTAGTGCAATAGCAGGTGCTCAATAAATGTCATTTTCTTTCTAAATATATAATTAGAAGTCATTGACTCAGAAGGGCATGACATTACAAAAGAGAACTAGTAATTAGTATTTTTCTCCTATTTCTGGCAGGATAGGATAGTGAACAAAGGAGAAAAAGAGATTTAGCAAGTTAACTTGGTCTCTTGAGCATGAGAAGACATTCAGGCTTACCATGGGCTATGGGAATGAACCTGCTGATATGGTTTGGATTTGTGTCCCCATTCAAATCTCATGTTGAATTATAATCCTCAATGTAGGAGGTGGGGACTGATGGGAGGTGATTGGATCATGGAGGCAGATTTCCCCCTTTGGTGCTATCCTCATGGTAGAGTTCTCATGAGATCTGATTGTTTAAAAGTGTGTGGCACCTCCCCACTCTCTCTCTCTTGCTCCTGTTCTGGCCATGTAAGACGTGCCTGCTTTCCTTTCCCCTTCCACCAGGATTGTAAGTTTCCTGAGGCTTCCCCAGAAGCAGAAACTGCTGTGTTTCCTATATAGCCTGCAGAACTGTGAGCCAATTAAACCTCTTTACAAATTACCCAGGGTCCCATATTTCTTCATAGCAATGCAAGAACAGACTAATACATTATCCAAGTGGGATAGCATGGGCAAGGTGCTGGAAGAGAGATAGAGCAAGCTGCATCCAGGAAAGGGTGGGGTGGGGCACTCAAGGTGTTAAGAGCATACATCCTGGGGTGGTGGAAGAGAGTAGGGACAGCTATAAAGGTAGGCAAGCTTGGTTTGCTTTTCTCAGGAGTTTGCTTTATTCTGTAGACCATAGGATATCATCCAAAGGTTTGACACAGGGAGGAAACATAATCAAACTCATTTTACAGGGAGAACTTTCTGGATGGAGCATGGAGACTGGATGGGAGAAGAGTAATAGCAGAGGCGGAGTAACCCATTAGGAAGCAGTTGAACTAGGGCAGGGGCAGTTAGAAGAGTGTAGTCAGGGAAGACACTATAGACATCTCAGAGACTGATGCTGGATTTGGCTTGTACCCTTGTAATACAGATAAATTTTGGTGTATTATTTCTGGAGGAAGCATTTCCTTTTCCCAACTGAACTGCTTTTTTAAACCATTATTATTCTGGCCAATGAAGAAGAATGTAGGAGGCTTTAATTGGCTTCCTCAGCAGACCAATTTTTAAGAGGGTTGACTAGCGAGATGAGTGATAATAGATTCCTTCTTACTAACTTATATCTGTGTCTCTTTTTCTGGTAGCCTGTTTTGAAATAACAGTATGTGACTTCAATGTGTTCTCTCATTCTAAAATAAAGTCAAAATGATGCTTATTGTATTCTAAAACTTAGAGCAATCAGGCATCATTAGTAATATCAAAAAGGATTATATTGAAGTTTAATATTAAGATGTTAATGTATGGTCTCAGGGTTTATTGAACTTTTCAAACTTTTAGATGAAGTTTTAGTTAAAGAAATATCAAACTTAAGTGAAAGTACCTTGAATGAATAAAATAACTTTGTCCTCCTGACAATGCTGGAAGAGAATGGGAGATATATTCAATCTTCATAGAGAGATAAAAAAGAACACAGTTAAAGAGAGATTTTGCACTGAGCGTATAAAGGTATCCATTTAGGATTGGTCTGTGCCACATAAGTTAATTTTGTTTTAAATTAACAAAATAAGGAAATAACTTTGCCTACCAAGTTCTTAGGCTCCTTTCCCAAGCTGTAGCAATCGTTTCCCAATACAAAACAGATGGCCACTCAAATGAGGGTATTTCAGGAGGGGTTAGTGAAAGGATTATTACAAAGGTGCGGGCAAGATTAAGGAAAACCAACAAGAGATGGTGAAGCACCTTGCTTCTATTAACAGCCTGAGGATTTAGAGTCGTTACCATCTGTAGGTCCAAAGGAGCAGGAATGGGGTAGTTAACGGAACCCAGAAAAAGCTATAATTCCAGGAGAGAGTCATCTGCTAAGAGCGATCCATGGCTTTGGTAAAGAAATATGGCCACTACTAAGCCATGATCTGATAGGATATGAACTGGGGAAATGATTACTCTGACCTCACTCTGCTCTCTTCCATCCTACCTCGCCTAGTCTCCGGTGGGTATTTGTATTGGCCAAATCCAACTGGAAGTCAGTGTACAGGGCAGCTTGATGATGCAGTTCATGAACATCAGCATCTCTGAGCACAAGCAGGGTGGAGAAGGGTAGAGAGTGGCTCTGGAATGACAAATGTGGAATACCCAGTGTAGAGGATCCATAAGTTGTTGATACCAGATGTGCTGAGGAGGTAGTTGATGTGGTAATAATCTTGGGTTTTGAATTATACAGCATGCATTTCTCAGTTTTGACATTCATTATCTATTAGCCATGGAAAGTTTTCTCATGTTTGAAATTTTTAGGTAGAACCCATCTCTTAGTGTTAGAATTTTTAATTCTCCAATTATGATTTTCCCATCTTGAAGAAGTCATTAGCCCTTCGGCTTATCTTCTGTATAACAGGATACAAATATCTACCCAACAGGAATGTTACAAAGATTGAACCAAATAATATGCTGGAAAGCATTCAGCACAGTGCCTGGATCAAATGCTAGAGAGAGAAAATATTAGATCCAAAACTTCCTTGAGTTCAGACAAGATGAGTTTTTCAGAAGGAGCCTAAGATTTTAGTATTTGAATGACTTCTCCCATAGACACAGTGGGTTGGTGTAATTGACTGATACTTGTAGAGTAAAAAGTCTTTCTAGGTTCTAGAGTCTGGAAATTCATTTAAGCTCATTGTATATTGTGTTATTATTATTCTTTAGAGCCAGCAGAATATTTACTTTGGATGTTCACCTCAATTTTTTTTCTAGCCAAGAGCTGAGGGAAAAATAGAGTGAATCTGTATTTTCCCCAATAGGATGTAAGTTTCCCAAGGGCATGGACTTTGTCTTGTATTCTACCCTATCTCCAGCTTCTAGCTCAAAATTAACACTATGTATGGATTGCTTTATGGTGAATGAATAAAAAACTATTTAAAATATATTGAGAAATCAAGACATCTCTGCAAACCACAGCAATTTCCCAGAAATACATGTTAATTTTTTGTCCTCTTTGGGGGAGTTTAAGGAGCTAGAGAATAGTGTTCAAAGATATTGGATTTTTCTGAAATTGTCTCCAAAACTTTAACTTTGACTCTTATCACTACTGATGGGCACAAAATTCAGGGATCATTCCAAGGCCTCCAGTGAAGCCTTCCACAGACCTCATTGTTATAACACAATTGTGAGGCCTTAGGTAGAAGGCCCTCCAGGGTTTTCTGGGGAATGGGACTCTTCCTCCCTATAAGAGATGCTTGTGGATGTACCATCTAGGAGGCAGAGACTTAGGCCTCAGATCTAGGAGCCATGGCTCCCCAGGAGAGGAGAGCTGAGCACTGTGCAATATGTAAGAATGCCGGTGTCTCTGTTGGCTCCAGCCCTGGAGATGTGTCTAGCTTTATGGTGGGGCCGCTCTTCTTTCTGGGCTTTCAAACTCTCTTTCTTTTATGTTGTTATGTTTTAAGGGTTACCAAAGATTAAATTCTGTGTTTAACCTGAGTTTATTGATAAATTAAAAACTTACTGCTGTTTTTAGTCTAGTCTATGATGAAAACAGTGATTGGATTCAGGTAGATGGATTTGGTTACCTACTCATCAAATTACAGGTATTGATTGCAAGTTACTACACCTTAGCATCTGATACCCTAAGGATGTTTAAATAGGCACTATCTCATTTCTTCAGGGGGCTAGCATTCCATAGCAAATGTATTTTCAAACTAGTTGCTTCCCAGATAAACAGCATTGGATGCATATTTAATGAGGGTCTACTAAAGAACGTTCTTTCCATAAAGCATTCTATTTCTTTTCCATAAACTTTTTCTATAGTTTTTGATGAACATCATTATAACCTTGTGAGTTAGATAATTCCCTTTAACTACATACAAATTTCCAGCTTGTTCCCTTCCCTGAAATCTATACTCGTATATCCAACAACCAACCTAATATTTTGACTTAAATATGTAACAGGTATTTTGAACTCAACATATCAATAATTGGACTCTTCACTTTTCCCATTTCAATAAACGACAACTCTGCTCTTCCATTTGTTCATGATGGAAAACTTGGAGTCATATTTGACTCTATTCTTTCTCTCACACCCATATGCAATTCCATAGCAAATTCTCTCAGCTTTTGCTTCAGAATGTAACCAGAATCTGCCCACTCATCACTACCACTGCTACTATAGTAGGCCAAATGTGATTACTTCTCACCTAGGATGGCCTCCGAAGGAATCTCTTTGCTTTCATTCTTGAGCACCCCGACCCTATTCTCAACAGAGTGACCAGAGTCATCCTTCAAAAATCTAAATCAGATCATACCACTCTTTGCTCGAAATCCTCTACCAGCTTTCCACTTCCCTTTGATTTAAAGGAAAATCCTTAAAGGGGAAGGAGGCATCATCTGTCTCCTTCTCTTATCTCTGAGTTCATTTATGCCTGAGGTTGCAGTTTTTTGAATTTTTGCAATGAGACCTTGGCAATGACCTTGAGCAGTAGTATATAAATAACTCCCACATGCTTCATGGTCCAATAATGGGACACTAGGCATAAATGGGCTATTAGACATCTCCTTCTTCTTTCTTCATTAATTATACCTCTCTTGCTACATTTTCCTTCCTACAGTTCTATGAACATTCCAAAGAAGACTCTGCCTCAAGGTTTTCTACTCTTGCTTTTTCCTTTGGCTTTTCTTACTCCAGATACATTTGTTCATTTTTTTAAAAGACTTATTACGACAGAGGCCTCTAGCCATTCTTACAGTCCCTATGCTCAATATCCTACTTTATTTTTATCCCTGGAACTTAACACTACTCGATTCAATCTGTATCCTTCATTAGATTGTCAGCTCCATGTGAGCAAGAACTTCGTTTTGTTCACTAGCTCTGGTATACACTGAGTGCTCAGTAAAGATTTCAGGGAAAAAAAAGAATGATTGGATACACTAAAATTCTGTGAAAAACTACTTCCTGAAGCTCTTAATAAAGTTGCCAAATGAGAATTGGAGAAATTGCTAAGAAAGTACATTCATAGCCATCTATCCATATAGTGACAACGACTAAATGACTGAAGGAATGTTGGAAAGGCAACTAAAAGTCCTTGGGTTAAAATATAACTAGAAGGGGTGTATATATGACATGAATGAGTGAATAAATCAATGTACAACTTACTATCAACTGGTTTGTTGAATGACTGTTTCTTTCAAATGAGGAATGTCTATGTTTTAAATCCCTCAGTGATGACAAAAGATCCTCTTTTTCTTCCCCATTCAACCATTCACCCTCCAAAAGAATATTCTATTTTACCCTCCCAGCTTATGTTTCTGCTCTTTAACCTGCCTGACACTCATAATTTCCTTTCTACCTCACTTCTACTCATAGGAGCTGAGGCCTCTTATATCAGGTCTCAGCTTAGACATCATTTCCTGGGTTCTTAGGAGGACTGACCATCCTGATCCCCTCCTGGTGAGGTGGGGCTGGAACCAATTTAGCCAATGAGTTGTGACCAGAAGTGACATGTGTCACTTCGAGGCTATGGCATTCCATTGGTAATTTAAGACTCCCCTAAGCTATATTACCTCTATAATTGCTGGTTACTCCGTTAGTGTGGGTTCCCTGACAACCTGCAGTGGACCTGTAACATGGGGAGAAACAAGCCTATGTTGTTTTAAGCCACTGATGTTTGGGGATCGTTTTTTTACCATAGCATAGTCTGGCCTACTCTGACTAAGTCACAGGGCTATGTGCTCATCCTATGTCCCTCCACAGTATTGTGGACTTTTCCAGTTCTTTATATTTACAACCTATTTACTGACCAGGTGTGTGTTATGTCTTCATATTCACCATCATATTCCCAGTAGTTGGGACAAAATATGCTTAATAAGTATTTGTCAAGTTGTCGTCTGTAGTTTTCCCTAAACAACTCTGAGGGTTTGAGCTTATAAAGGAGTAGCAATGCTTTAAAATTCATAGATAATGCAAAACTTCACTTTGATCCTTTACTTGAACTCATTCTTCACACATCCTATTGACCAAAACCAAATCGACCAGAATTGGATTCTTCTTTCCTCTCCAAGCCGCCTCTAGCTTTGGGGGAAAAAAAGAAAAACCCGGCAATCCCAGTACTGAAGGAAAGACCTAGAGGGGAAGATTGATATCTACTACTGTTTAGAAAGAGGTGAATGACCATAGACAGGCTCCAGAAGTAATAGGCAGAGCATGGACTTTGCAGGAAAGTACTCCTCATTTGAAGATTTAGGAAGAATAAATATTACACTTAGCCTGCATCATTTGGCAAAATCTCAGCATCTTTCAAGAAGCAAAAGGAGCAAAAACAAAGTGGAGAAATTAGCTGCCAACTCATCTGAGGGACAGCATCGTTAATAATCTCGAGGACATGCACAAATGAGATGGCTCATTTGATAAAGCTTGGTTTATAAAACCAGAGATGACAAATGGAAGGATTGGGACAGGTTAATTACCCGAAATGTGTCCTTTCCTTTCTTCTCTTTCCTTCCTTTCCTCATTAAGTCGACAAATACGTACTAAACAGATACTGTGATGGACACTTTGTATACAGAGAGGAAATAATCCACAGTTTAATAAGAGAGACAAACAGGAAGCATCACATCAGATTTGATGAGAGCAATTAAGTGGAAACTACAGAAAATGAAGCCACATAGGAAGGATCCCCAACTCTGTCTAGTGGGTCTTGGCTTTCCCTGAGTGTTCTGTGTAGGGAACCATTTTCACCATGATCTTCACACCTCTGCAGCCCCATGACCCGACTGTTCACATGTCAAACTTTTTTCCTTTGCATTTGGTGTTCTCTCCTTGCACATTCCTGATTACCCTGATTATTTATTTATCACAAACAATCTAAATTTTACTCATTTGTTTAGTAATTGTTCCCCAGTCTTGAGTTTAAGGTCCTGAGGGCAGGAAACATGCCAATTTTGGTCACTCTCACAGCCCTGCTGCCTGGAATAGACCTTGAGAGCTGAAAAGCCCTCAGTAAACAGGTACTGTGACTGATTGGAGAAATGAATGAAGGATCCGCTCAAACTAGATCAGAAACAGGAGTCTGGTTAGATGGACATGGATCAAGTTAATCAAGGTCAGGTAAAGCAGTAGGAAGGGTGGGCAGTAGCCCAGGCATGGCAAAGATTCCCAGATTCTGGAAGGGCCAACAGTAGGGATTAGGGATCCAGGCAAAGATGAGAGAGATCAAAAACTGAGACAGAATGCTAAGCAATTAATGATTCAGATCTCACCAGAAAGCTGAATTCATAGGTCCAGGTACCCAGTAGCAAAAATGAGCTGGCTAGAACCAGAAGCCTTCTGTGTAGGGCCTGAGTTCGTCTAAAGCACACAAGCTGAAGCTGGCAGGACCCCTGGAGTGTGATGCCTGACAAGCCTGGAGCAAAGAACTTCTGAGTATGCAGCCACATTTACTCTCAACACCTTTGGATTTTTAGGCAAAACACCAACAGCCTCAGCTGGGCCAACTGTGGCTGGCTTTTTACTGTACTAGAATGGCAAGAAGGGATAATGCTGTGATTTATGTCTGTGTATATAAAAAGCAAACAAATTTTTGCAGGAACACTAATCTTGGATTTAATCCTAGCTTTACTACTTACCTGCTCAGTAACTTAGGAGAATTTACTCATACTCTCTGAGCCTAAGTTTGTTCATTTGTAGCATGGGGGTATTAATGCCCAGCTCTCTCAGTTTTTGTAGGGAGAAAAGAGACAAGATACAACCCACTTAGCATAGTGCCTTGCCTGTGGCAAGCACTCAACAAATGGTAGCTATGTAAGATGAAAGTATACTTACATAAGGGAATGCAGTCATTTGCTTGTTTATAGTGGGGACGCATAACCCAATCCACACCCTTGTGTAGGATTCACATTCTGCATAGTCCTCTTCCTGAATATGGGTTAGCCCTGTGACTTTAATCAGTAGAATGCAGAAATGACACTGTGCCAATTCTGAACCAACACCCTAAGAACTGATAGCTTCTACTTTTGGGAGCCCTGGACCACCACATAAGAAGTCCAGCTACCCTACTGAAGAGATCAGATAGAGACTCCATGTGGGAAGGCATAGGCCTGTCTGATTTAGAGTCCCAGCTAAGCTCAGTCTTCCAGCTGACCCTGCCAAGGTGGCCAGCATGGAAGTCAGTTATCTTGGATATTCCAGATGATTTCAGTCCCTGCCACCTTTTGATTTCAACAGCATGAGCAGCCCCAAACAAGACGGCAGATGAACTGCCTTGCTGAACCTAGTAGATATACAAGTGTGAGAGATAATAAAATAGTTGTTGTTTTAAATCATTAAGTTTTGGGGTGGTCTGTTTTGGTTCCCTGCAATAGATAAGCAAAAGGCTGAGGTACCTAAGATTTAATTATCAGGAACTGGTTTTCTCTTGACTCCTTGCCTGACCTACGGCTAAGGCATGTTTTATGGGGGCACGTTCCATGTTGGATCCACGCTGGCCAACTATATTAGCAGGCCTGATTAATTAGCCAAAGCCTCCACATGGGCTGCAAACTCAAACAGAACAAATTGAGCCAGTTGCCTCTCCACGTTCAGTAGGTGGTGGCTTAACAAAATGGGTTTCAGTGAAGTTTGCAGCTTCTGTTCTCAGCCTGAAAAGTAATCCTGTGATCGTATCCTGAGTGGGATGTGAGAAACAGAAGAGGGGTTAGGGGGATGTCACAGATTGCTCCTGTCTAGCAACTGGTCAGTAAACCTGAGACTAAGGGACCCTGTGGAGATGAAAACTAAGTTGTAAACTAGGATCATCCGGCCGATATTAGATTTCAGCCTGCAGACAGTAGAGTGAGTGTTATTGGAGTTCAGCCCTTTCTGAATGACTTCAGAAGCCTATCTTGCTGAAAAGACAGTCAGGGAGCTATTATATTCATTGGGCAGCAATTAGACTAAAAGTGCCAGGGAACCAGACATCCATAGTTTGCTCCTGTTGGGGCAGGTTTAATTTCATCAGGCGTCACAGGGTCGCTCGGAGAAAGGATGGAGGGAGGGTGGTGTCTGTAGCAGGGATGGGAGACAAGTTGGAAGGCTCTCCAGTCAGCCCTCTTTCAGTTTTCCTTTCTTGTCCTCTGAAACCTCCCGCTTTCAATAGATGTCCCCACTAGCCCCGATGCTGCCCAACACAGTAGTTGTCAGCCAATGAGACAAGTCGAACAAGTAGAGATAGGCTGATGGACAGGCTCTGTATATGGCTAGGTGTCAGATTCAAGAGGGCCAAACTCTGAGAGTTCAATAATTGTGGGTGAGTCCGAGAACCAGTTGCATATAGCTTGATGATTTAAAATGTTTATCTGACATCAAACATCATCCATTCAAGTCCTACTTCTGTAGGCTCCTACGGCTGTGTGGCTTTAGGTGAATTATTTAACTTCTCTGGGTTCCTATTGCTTATATGTCCAATGGGACTGATAGTAACAGTGCCAACTTAACTGAATTACGATTGAGATAATTAAATGAGACAGCCCACAGGCCAGGCAAGGTGGCTCATACCTTAATCCCAACAGTTTGGGAGGCTGACACCTGAGGATCACTTGAGCCTAGGAACTTGGGACCAACCTGGGGAACATAGTGAGACCCCCATCTCTACCATTAAACTAAAAATAAATAAATAGCGAGAGAGTTCATATTAAGCACAAGCACAGGGCCTGCAAACAGTAGGTGCCCAATAGATGGTAGTGGGTTTTTTTGTAGTTGTAACAATAGTAACATCTGCTCTCATTCTGCCACCTTCTGGGGAAAATCCTAGTCATATTGCTAAATCCAAGAAGCCTTCCCCGACCTTCATTGCCCTGGAGAGAATTCACCATTCCCTCCTCCATGCCTTGGGTTTTTTTATTACTGTACTTCTCACCCTGCCATGTAATGCTTTCATGGTAGCTCTTACCATGTGTTAGAGATTACCAAGTGTTAGAGATTGTTCTAAATACTTGGCACTTATTATTTAATCCTTGCAACAATAACACATAAGGTCAAAACTAATATTATCTCTTCCACTTTATAGATTAAGCAACTAAGGCACAGAGAGGTTAAGACATTTGCCCAAGGTCACACAGTAAAGGTTAGAGCAGATTCCATTCAGGCTGTCTGACTCCAGAGCCTCTAACACTTGCGTTTCTTCATGCCCATTTTCCCTATTAGACTGAGGGCAGACATGGTCTTAACTCATTTTTGTGATGTCAGTGTTTAATGCAGTATCTGACCAAGAGATAGCATTGTGTAAAGATTTGCTGAATTTAGGGGCATTCAGTCTGAACCGCGGAGCATCTTTAGGAACTTTCTTCAATGCAGCCTGGACCTTAAAATTCAGCTGCGAGATGTTAATGTTGATTTTCCCAAAAGTTCCTTATTTATTTTCCTAACCCCACATCTTGACAAGAAGGAAGAGTATTAGTCCTCTCATTTAATGCATAAATTAAAGAATGAAAATTAAATGAATCCATTACTTAAGTAGCTTCAGGGGGATCAATTCTGACAGAGTTTATGCAATAATGGAAGTAATGCCCTGGAACACAGGAGGTGATCAGTGAAATCAGTTCTTCCTCTTCTTCTGCAATCCGTCCTCTTCTCAGAGCCCACTGCACAGGTAGCTGCTTTGCACACATAGATGGAACCTTCAAGTCTCAGCTCAGGTGTTTCTGTAAGTACGTGTTGAACAGAGAAATGATCCGGCTTTGGACCCAACTCTCCCACTTTTAATCTAGGTAACTTTGGGAGAGTTCACTGGCAAATGTAATGGGTCCCTACCCTGGGGGGATTTTAAGTCTACTAGGACTCTGAGTTTGTTTATAAAATGGGGTGATAATGCCTACTTCCTAAGGCCATTGGGAAATTGAATGCTATAGCATGAATAAAATAGATTTGCATGTGGTACTTTCTATGTGCTTGTTATCACTGGTACAAAGAGCATCTGGCCAGGAGTTGGCAGATCTGGGTCTCAATAGAGCCCCTCACTTGGGGATTACATGCATGCCACATAATATCCCTGTATATTACATGCATGCCACATAATATCCCTGTATATTACATGCATGCCACATAATATCCCTGTATATTATGTGCATGCCACATGATATCCCTCAGTTTTCTCATTTGCAAAATCAATATGATGATCTCCAATATTTTTTCTTCATAAGATGGCTGTAATGATTGACAGGTTACCTATATGGATGTAAAAGGCAGAGTACTATGCAAATAAAAAAAATAATCATTGAATGCTTCAAACAGTTCAGCTTGACTGTTTTTACTTTGAGCAGGTGCATCTCTGTATTTGCAGTACTCATTTTCCTGGCTGTAGGACAAATTAATAGGATGAGAAACACTGACTTCTGAGAGTAGCTGAGGCCATAACACTTGAGGCTGCAAGAAGGAGTACCCAGAAAGGCTTCTAAAAGGCAAGTCTCCTTCCTTTAGTTCCTGAGTTTTCCCTGGTGGAGGTGGGGATGGGATAGAGAAAAGAATGATGCCTGAAGGGATCTTAGAAGTTGCAGTGCTTTACAAATGCACTAGCAGAGGCCTGGAGAATTGAGGTGACTTGCTCAAGGTCACAAGCAAGTTAGAGGCAGAGCCAGGAATTTTTTGTCTGCACTCTGTTCTCCCCTAGAACCAGCAGCAATTTTATTATTATTATTATCATTATTATTATTATTATTATTATTTTTGAGACGGAGTTTCACTCTGTCTCCCAGGCTGGAGTACAGTGGTACAATCTTGGCTCACTGCAACCTCCGCCTCCCAGGTTCAAGCGATTCTTATGCCTCAGCCTCCCAAGTAGCTTGGATCACAGGCACCCAACACCATACCCAGCTAACTTTTGTATTTTTAGTAGAGACAGGGTTTCACCATGTTGGCCAGGCTGGTCTCAAACTCCTGACCTCAAGTGATCCTCCCACCTTGGCCTCCCAAACTGCTGGGATTACAGGCATGAGCCACCGCACCCAGCACCTGTTTTAAAAATGAAGAACTGGTGTAAGGTTGGGGGATGGGTGAAACGAAGTGTGCATCAAAACTGTGAAATGCCCTGGCCATGGTATGCTATGGGGTGTGGTAATGGGCAGCATCCCAAACAAAGCAGGAGAGGTAGACCTTGACAGATGAACTTGGATCCAGGTGAAGAAATTTCAAATCTGCCTAAGGCAGCTGAAAAAGAAATGCTAATAATTATTACGGCTAATAATGACGAGGCCTTACTATATACTAGGCACACTTTTAAGTGTTTTAACCAATTTAATGCCCATAATAATACTCTGAGAATGGATACCATTACCTTCATTTTACAGGTGAGTAAACTGAGGCACAGAGCAATTAAATAACTTGTTCAGTGTCACACAGTGCTAAGATAGAATCACAATTTGAACTCTGGGCATAACCTTGGTGTTATACTGCTTTCAATCGCCCTCCCATCTCCCCTGACCATACTTTGAGAAAGAAAAATAGCACAGGGATTGGCATCAGGAAGACTTATCAGATCTAGTAACCTCTTTAACTTCACCATAAAAGAGGAAATTATGCCTTCCTAACAAAGTCCTTTTATAGAGATAAGAAGTGCAATGGGCTTCACATAGGGCCTGGTGAGCTGGAACCAAGCAATATCCAGTGACTCCTGCCCTGTTCTTTGCATGCTTCTCTCACTGTTGGGACCAGGATTTTGTATGGAAAAACAAAGAGCTAACCTTTTCCATGGGGCACAAAATTTAACCATATACCAACTTGTTTTCCAAGTAGAAAAAAAATGGCCTAAATACTCCCCCATTTATTTTCTGTCTCAGGAAATATTTGGAAACTTATTGTTGGGACAATGAATTTTCTATTTCCAGTTTTCTTGTTCATTACCTAAGGGCATTCATTACAATACAAAATTTAACTGTAAGACAAAATGTAATTTATATCATAGTGGTTCTCAAACGAGGCAATTCTGTACCATGGGGGCGTTTTGGAAATTTGTCGGGATGTTTTGGTTGTCAAATTACTGCAGGAGGCACTACTGGCATTTAGTGTGGGTTGGGACCAGGGATTCTAAGTGAATTTTAATATGTGGGCCATGTATGAAGAATTGTTACCTGTTTTGTAGGACTTTTGAATGTCCCACTAAGCCATCATATAGGTAAATCAATCAATCTACTTAGAGTTATTTGAGTTTAAAATTGAGCTGAATTTTACATATTAACATAGGGTGTACACTGAATTTTCCAGCAAGGCAGCTACCATGCAAATGAAAAAGACTTCTTTCTCCTGTGTAGAACTTTACCAAGAGTAGTTCACCCTTTAAGAAAAATCACATCATTGATAGCAACACCCCTCAGGGTATTTGAGTTATCAATACCACACCTTCTTATCAGTCTGTATTTGTTGCTGTCACATTCCTAGAGATGTAATGTATAAGTTATAAATGCAAGTGTCTGATTACTTCAGTAGATGTTCTAGCATGGTGGGAGCTAACCGTTTATAAATTTAGATAGATGTTAATTTATTTTAAATTATTTTACTTTTATTTCTGTTACAGTTAAGGTATAATATGAATCTTTTTTGAAATTTTATGGGTAGGTAGCCTACATTATCTGTGACTTTCATTTTAGGATGATAAAGGAAATGTTATGAAATATTGTTTATAGAAAGAGATCACTCTGTCTGATATGCTTGGAATGCTGTGACATAGTGGAGCTAGTTGTGGACTCCTATTTTCTATAGCAAAACACTACTAATAGAGACTGTTTCTATTAAAAGTTGAAATCCTTTGACTTGGCTGAAGTTTACTACTAATTGCTAATAAAAAAATTTTGCTGATGAATTGAACGGTATAGCATTTCCTCCAATGAGTTTTGCAGGACTCTAGTTCCAAATGAATGGATAGTTATAACCAAGGAGAATATAAGACAATTTCATTTTAAAGTTACTTTGGGAAATGGTTGGAAAAATAAGCTAAACAGGGTTCTTTGCTTCAGAAACTTCTCGGAGCCTTTAATATGAATACACTGATCTGTAGTATGTATCTCCAAGTGGACAATCAGCATGGTATGTTCATTTGACCAAGGAATATTTGGAATTATGTCATAATCTTTAAAAAGCAAATTTCCTAAAGGACTTTAACACATTTTTGTTTTAAAGTTAACAGGTATTGCTAATTACCAATGGATCTTCATCTTGAGGAAATTATGTGTAACAGTGTCTTCATAATGATACAGTTCTACAAATGTAAAATGTTATATGAAGAGAATCTGTGGTGAACATGGGCTGTTTTTGTCTGGCCAGTACTCTTTCCTTTTCTTCTCATAACTGTGTTCAGTCTCCATCTTTTTGCTTTAGGGAGCTGCATCTTCCTCTCTTCTACCTGTGATTCTGATGGGACTTCATGGTTAGGCACATGACCCTAGTCTGACCAGTTGCAGTTCCCACCCCTTTGGCTATAGAGGTAAGTCTAGATTTTGGTGTGTATCAAATATGGGCCAATCAGATTCATTCCCTGGGATGTTTTTTTACACTAAAATTGGGTAGAAGAAAATCCCTCCACCTAAGCCACAATACTTCAGGATGGAAGGCTGAAGCTACCAATGGATGGACTTCCCACCATGGGGAAAACACCTTCTGCAATAAGTGGAAGCCTTGGCAGCACTGGCCTGGTTGCTGTGAGTTGATCACTCAAGCTAGTGTGATCTTCACAAGCCCCTCTAAGACTCAAGCACTTTATTCATTCATAAAACCTTACAAGATATCTGATCTGCTTATCACTCAGATTGTTGGAGGGTACAAATGAGACCCATCCTAATTTGCCCCCAGCATATACTGTAATACCAGTTTTGCCAGTAAAGCAAGTCCATTCCGAGCATTTATTTGACAAAGTCACAAATGCAGATGTGTTTCACTGGAGCCAGTTGGAGTTTCTGAAGTTTGTATGTCAGAATGGATTATTTCTATTCAAACGAAGGAGGGACTTATACTGGCAAGATACAAAGAGGAAGACTAGACTTCATTTTCAAATTCGTATGGTCTCAAAATCACTTCCATCTATACTCCCCTAGAGAAAAAAAAAAATGTGTTCATAAAAAGACATCTAAATTCTGACAAACCTTTTCAGTAAGAATCTATAGATCAGTCAAACTCTAAAATCCTTGGTACCAAAGAATATGTTTTGGGTTTTGTTGTTGTTGTTGTTATTTGTTTGCTTACTTTTGAGACAGAGTCTTGCTCCGTCACCCAGGCTGGATTGCAGTGGCGCGATCTCGGCTCACTGCAACCTCTGCCTCCCGGGTTCAAGTGATTCTTGTGCCTCAGTCTCCCAAGTAGCTGGGATTACAGGTGCCTGACACCACGCCCAGCTAAATTTTTTTCTTTCTTTTTTTTTTTTGTATTTTTAGTAGAGATGGAGTTTTGCCATGTTAGTCAGGCTTGTTTCTAACTCCTGACCTCAGGTGATCCCCCTGGCTTGGCCTCCCAAAGTGCTGGAATTACAGGCGTGAGCCAACCACATCTAGCCAGTATTTTAATGCACTCCCCAAATGATACTCATGATTGCTGAATTTTTAGGTCCACCATATTAAGGGAAAGAGCACCAGCAATAAATTGAGAGACCTGATGTCCATTTATAAGGAACCAGTTAATTCAGAGTACACAGAAAGTTCAGTCAAACTCAAATGTATAGTTCATAAAATTGTGTGATATATTATTAAGAAAAAAACCTTGCAGAACAGTATGTGTAATATACTTCCATTAAAAATTGTGTTGGCATAATTATGCATGCCAACAAAAATTATACATGGCATAAGCATAGAAAAATTGGAGGGCTCTACACCTAACAGTAGCAATTATTGCAGAGTGCTTGCAAGGCACTATAATTTCATATATGTCTACGGTGCTTGAGTGTTTATGGTAAGACTGTGTTACACATGTCATCATGAGACATTTATAAAGAGTCTATCATCTATCTATCCATCTACTTACCTATCTACCTACTTACCTACCTACCTATTGCTTCAACCATCCATCTCTGTGAAAGAATACCAAGTTGGGTTTCAGATTTAAGTCCTCGTTGGGCTTTCAACTAATAGGGCTACAGGAAAGCAATGTGATGGTTAAGAACTTGATCTCTAGATTCAGAAAAGACTTAGGTTCCAAACCTGACTTCATTACTTATATTAGTGACATGACTTAATTCCCCTTATTTCACTAAGTGTTTGTTTTTTCATTTGGAAAGGAGGATAAAAATACCTACCTCACCTTCCAAAAACCTATAACCCCAGTCCAATCATAGAGAAGATCAGACACATTCCAATAAAGTGGCATTCTAAAAAAATACCTAATTGGAGCTCTTCAAAACTATCAAGGTTATCAAAGAAAAGGAAAGTCTGAGAAACTGTCACAGAAGAGCTTAGGGAACCACGACAACTAAATGTAATGTGATAACCTGGATGAGATCCTGGGATAGAAAAAGGACATTAGGTAAAAGCTAAGGAAATCATTGGAATGAAGCATGAACTTTAGTTAATAATAAGGTAACAATAGTGGTTCATATAATATAATAAATGTACCACACCAATGTAACCTATTAATAATAAGAGAAACTGGTTATGCAGTATGTGCAAACTTTCTGCACTATCTTCTCAATTTCTCTGTAAATATAAATCGGTTTAAAAACATAAAAAAGACAATTTCCCAGAATGTCCATGGGGCTTAATCAATACAAATGTTACAAATTAGTAACTTGAAGGCACAGAATGGGGGCCAAATAAACAGTAGCGGTTACTATTATCATCTCATGTCTCTGTTTTCCTCATTTCCCATCTCTAGCCCATGGGGATTGGACTCAACCTCTGTGAGATCTCTTCCAGCTCGAAGATTCTGGGCCTCTGTGGCTTAAATTCCTCAGGCATGATTCGCTGAATGTGAGTCATGTTCACCATCCTTCCGACTTCTGTGGATTTGTCTCAGTAACGCCGTACCTTGCTATTTACTTTCTTCATTCTCCGGCTGTATGAGGCACTTAGGATCATTCCGCAGTTTCTTTCATAAAATGATTGAGACTCAGAATGACTAGCCACACACATTCCCCACAAAAGACCTCCAAGAGTTTCCAACCAGATCCAGATTCTGACATCAGAGGGGCTTCTACTGTCCCTATCACAAAAGTCAGTGTATCTATGACTGTGACAAGGCCCCAGAGAGGAAAGAGAGAGGCGGGGTTGGGCGGGGCGGGGGGGGCACTAAAAAGTCTTCCAAGAAAGAAAGAACTCCCCCTTCTCCTCTAACTAAACCCAGGATCCTCAGGCAGGGTTCCTATCAGTGTGTTTTAGGACTGCTTCACATCCCATCAGCTCTGTTGGAACCTAATTGTCTGCAGGGCCCCATCAGCTCCATCCAAGCAGAGAAATTAACTACGCTCAAGCTGAAGTGTGCATGCTCTTCTGTGTGGCCCCAGAATGACTTGAGTCTACTGAATGGAATTTCATACATGTGTTGGGTGAGGTGATTTATTATAGGCGGTAATGGAAATTAATTTCACTTTGAACCCTGGGGCACCAGAAAATGCCTAAGTACTGAGCCATTTTCTTTAAGTAGGCTGTAAAGCTGCTACTTGCTTCTGACTGGGCAGCGAGGTGGCGATGACCACTTGTAAAACAATGAGCTGGAATAGGAGGTTAATGGGCCCTGGCCGTAGGCAGGCAGCCTGTAGTGCTCATCCTACCAGTCCCTGCTGTCACGGGAGGCAGTCTTCCTGGCGCCACAGATAACGGAGATGCTGGAGCAGTATTTATATGCTAAAGCAGAGCCAAAGAAGGGGAAAGGGAAACATTCCTGGGGAGCCAATGACTGTTCTTTGACCGTGAGTATTTGGCTGAAAGGGGTGGCCCTGTCCTTAGAAGTTCCCTTAGTAGGAAGCAGAATGGCTCAGAGCTATAAATGGGCCTGAGGAGATCCTGTTTCTAAAGATGGCCTCGGCAAAGGCTCTTACTGCTTAATATGAGATAGAGAGTATTTTCCAAGACAGCTTCTGAGTTCTAAGGCTTGCCATCATGGTCTTCTGATGTAAAGTTTTATAAAGGCATTTTAGTCACTATTGAAGGGCACAAAATTCAGGGACCATTCTAAGGCCTCCAGTGAAGCCATTCCACAGACCTTGTTGTTACACCACAATTATAAGTTTAGGTAGAAGATCTTTCAGGGGGAAGATCGTTCTGGGAGATGGGGCTCCTCTTGTCATACAAAAGCCACACATGTGCTCACTATATTTAAAGAGCTATTGCTGTGTAACATCATGGATTAATATAAATACATATAAGTAAAAATTAGTTCTTGCTTATTTCCTCATTAGAATTTTTTATTTACTACCATATTAGATTGTTTGCTACTATAGAGCTTAGATGCCTGGCACGTAATACACCTTCAATACATTTTTTTTTTAATAAATGAACTATAGAAAGTATTTTAGTGACTATAAAGATGGACAGGGCACTGAACAGGTCTTTAAATAATTTCCAACTTCTTGAAGAAAGGAAGTATTCATTTTATTTATTCATTTATTAATTTTTTTAACAAATACTTAATGCATGTTATACTAAGTACCAGGTGATATTCTGGGATTTAGACAGTGAATGAGATCCATTCTGGGTTCCACTTAATGACTACTAAATTGGATTATCCAGTTTTTAAGTCTCAGGAATCAGTATTTTGTAAACATTCCCCAACCCCCAACAAACGATTATATAGAACAGATGGTTTGAGGAGTCTCAACCCAGTATCACATAGGACTGTCAGAGTTGTTTAAACCAGAGCAACTCCATCTTGAATAGGAGCTGAGTAAAGCAAGGCAAAGACCTACAGGACTGAATTCCCAAATAGTTAGGCATTCTAAGTCACAGGATGAGATAGGAAGTTGACACAAGATACATATCATAAAGACCTTGCTGTTAAAAGAAGTTGCAGTAAAGAAGCCAGCTAAAACCCACCAAAAGCAAAATGGTAATGAGAGTGACCTCTGGTCATCCTCACTGCTACACTCCCACCAGCGCCATGACAGTTTACAAATACCATGGCAACATCAGGAAGTTACCCTGTATCGTCTAAAAAAGGGAGGCATGAATAATCCCCCCTTGTTTAGTATATAATCAAGAAATAACCATAGAAATGGGCAAGGAACAGCCCTCGCTGCTCTGCCTATTCTTTTACTCCTCTACTTTCCTAATGAACTTGCCTTCACTTTCTGAATTCATCTCAAATACTTTCTTGCATGAAATCCAAGAACCCTCCCTTGGGATCTGGATTGGTACCCCTTTCTGATATCATCTTTCTCATGAACCCCGAAGTGACAAAACTGAAGAAACTCCTGATCCAAAGGAAGATTATCTGCATACACGTATTGGCTGACTTTGGGTAAGTGGGGTGCATTTACCGGGGTAAAGGGGATTGGGTTAGAGGCCCAACTTAGGTGAGTTAGAGTCCCTCCTAAAACAGAGAGGGTTAGAGGCCCCTCTTAATAAAAGGCAAGGATGCTTGACCAAACGTGGTTTGGAAGCCCAACTTAGAAAGGTTAGAGTCCTTCCTAAGATGTAAAGGGTTAGAGGCCCCATTCATTAAGGTTCCTTTTAGCTTAGAATGGGTTTGGCACCAGGATATGTTAACTGCAATGCTCTTTGTATTAACCTGCCTTGTCGTCTTTGCTACATGAATCAACTTCTTGTTGCTGTCTCCGTTTCACTGTCATTTTCTGGAGACTTCATTTAACTGGCCAGTTATGTCTTTGGGAGCTTGACCTTGTAATCATGTGATGGTACTTTCTCTTGATTTCTGCCATCTGGAGGACAGGAATTTTGGGTTCTTGTCATAGCCCTAAAAATTGTCTTAAGGGGTTAAAGGCCGTTGAAAGCTCAAAATTAGCTGCTGTAGGCTCCTGGGAAGGGCAATGGAAACTGTCCAATGCTGTAGCTCAGTGGTTAAGACTTTGCCATTTTGTAGTGGCAGCCTGGGTTCAATTCCTGGCTTAGAGAATAAGTCCTTTTTGGTTTGATATCTGTTTGACCCTTACCGTTTTATGATTCTCTTCCCCTCCATGAACCATCTTGAATTTTTCTTTCTCTGAGCACAGAAATATTGGCTGTTTGGCCTGGCTAAAGTTGGGTAATAAGAAATTTAAAAGGACTTTTTTAAACGACTGCTATGGTTAAAAGTCAGCTTAATGAAAAGTGGATATTCAAGCTCTAACAGCCTGGGACTCCCTGGGAAAAACAGGAGGTGCTACAAACCCCGTTTTGGGAAAAACCTCTGTTTTCCTCCTGAAACCTCAGAAATCGGAAGTGGATAGATCCCTTTCAAAATCCTAAGGCTTTCTTCTGTTTTGCATTGTGTTATCTGATGTTTTTGACTTTTGGGGGTGTCAGAAATTACTTCGCATTATGAGAGAGATTTGTTGTGTAATAATTAAGTAGGAAATATACTTTTGGGGACAGCTAACAGCAGTTATGGGGGATACTCAACTTTTCACACGTTTGGATCAGAGAAGCATGTTTTTGGCCACCTAGAAATATGGAGATGTCCCCACCCCTTATTGAGAGATAAGACTCCCATGGGATGGGCTGATTCCCTCTTTTTGGGATCCAAGATCTGATATAAAAATGGAGCCCTTCATTGGGGGGATCTGTTCTGCCTTTCAGCTGTGCCTGCTTGCTGTAGAAACTGCATGCTTTCTTGGCTCTGTTCCTCCTAGGGCTCCACTCTGAAGCCAGTAATCCAATTAAGAAACTGGAAAATGAAAAATCTTACAAGTACTAGATCTCCTTCTGTCTTTGTATTGTTTATATATGGAAGAGCTTTGATTGGCTTAAAAATAATAAGTGCTTAAATCACATATTTTGTCAGAAAAGTAAAAAGTGTTATGCTTTTCAGTCCATGTGACTTAAATAATCTTTGGGAAAGAAAAACAGTTTTATATGCAAGGAGTGTAAGGACAAAGAAATGTGTTTTTGGTAAAAGATTATAAGAAGTCATGGGAATGTGGACTTTTTTGCCTAGTTTAAAGAGGATTGCTTTAAGTTAAAAAAGACCAAGCTGAAGGTTTAAGCAAGTTGTGGAAGGTCTGTGAAAAATTAATTGTAAAAGCAATTGTGTGTGTGGACATACTGGCTAAAATTAAAGGGATATTACTCAGTTTTTTCCATTAATTGAAAACTGGAATAAAAGTACAAGCTTTTCTTAGCACTGATCTCTTTAACAAAAACTTGTAAAGGATTATAAAAGGCTTATCAAGAAGAACATTAAAATTGGGTAGATATGTCTACAAAGTTTTATTAAGGATAGGGTTTAACATTAATAGTATACCGATGTAGAAATAACATTTGATGGCCGGGTGCGGTGGCTCAAGCCTGTAATCCCAGCACTTTGGGAGGCCGAGACGGGCGGATCACGAGGTCAGGAGATCGAGACCACCCTGGCTAACACAGTGAAACCCCCGTCTCTACTAAAAAATACAAAAAACTAGCTGGGCGAGGTGGCGGGCGGCTGTAGTCCCAGCTACACGGGAGGCTGAGGCAGGAGAATGGCGTGAACCTGGGAGGCGGAGCTTGCAGTGAGCTGAGATCCGGCCACTGCACTTCAGCCCGGACGACAGAGCAAGACTCCGTCTCAAAAAAAAAAAAGAAAGAACATTTGACTTATTTTTATGACTTATAAAAGTCATACAGGAAGTACTGTCAAATATAAAATGATGTTTGGCTTTCTTTGGGGTTTATTTGTATAAATGTGTTATTGGTATGTGTTCCAAAATTATAAGTAACTCCTATATTTCTAATATGACTTAGCATGTGTTATTAATAGTTACAATTGTTACATAAAATCTTTTTGACTTTTTGCTTAAAATGTTGCAGATCCTTTGTTTTTCAGAGTCAAGAAAACTTTTATTTTTAGTTATTTACAGCTTGTAGTAATTGAGTAAAATATACTCCTGTCAACAAAATTTGGAGCATTTGTATTTCTCTCCTCCTGATTTCTCCAGAATTTGGAAACTAGTTGTGAGTATTCTTAGCTTATGGCAATAAAGTTATTTGCATAAGTGTAATAAGGATCTGTTTTCATTTGTAACAGGACACAGTAGGAGAAACTGATTATTTTACTAAGGCCTTGACTGGCGTGCTTCCCTTTAAGGAATCAAGCTTGAATGACTTGTAGAGCCAGTAAAAGTCCCTTGGGAAAACTGACCTCATACCTTGTCTACACACTCCCTGTGCAAGGTTTCTGATGTGGTAAGTAAAGAATGTCACTTTCTAACAGGCCCAGGAGCCCCAAGTTACCTTTAATTTACCCAAGAGGAGAGGAACTTACCCAACTCGTATAGGTATTTGAGGGTACAAACCCATGGCTGGGCCTGGCTTTAAAAACAGTGTTATCTGAGATTCCTTATGGACCAAAAGTTCAATCAAAGCCAATTAAAAGAAGCCTATGTGGCAAATAATTATGCTTGCTGCACTTTATACAAATAATCACGCCAAGTATGATAAAACAAATTGGTCTTACCATTGTTTGTCTTTAGTGAAAATGGGAGACTGAAGAGAGAAAAATTATGTTTCAAAAACTATGTTACACCAGTTATTAGATTCTAGTCTCAGTTATTTTTTAGTTTTTGTCTTCAGTTTAGACTAACCATGCTTATTTCTGTGAAACAACCAGTAATTTCTGACTGCTGCTCAGAAGTAACAAGAGGGTTGGGTCATGTAAAAATCTAAACCAGTATTCTAATTCTGGGCTCATATTGGAATCAGCTAGTGACTCCATATTAGCTTGGTTCCAACAGTTGAACAGTTCATGGAAAACCTTCTAATTTCATTTACTTGGGATACTTTTACTTATTTTGCTTTACTGTTGTGGAATATATTGTGGCTGTACATTTTGTGTAGGAATGCAGAATACACTTCCTAAATATTTTCTTAAATACTTATTACTCTTCCAGATATTACCTTTCATTGGAACTTAAGAGTTATGAATGGCCTTCACCCATACTGATGCTTTCTGACTGAGCTGCTCTCTACCTTGAATACAAGAGACTCTAATAGTTAGGCAGGAATATCATTACGCCTATTCAGCATGAAGAAGTTACAGAAGATGGATCTGTGTCCTTCTGCAGCCCTTAGGATTAAGGGTTCTCCTATAAAAGCAAGAGCGGAAATATGAGAGGCGTTTAAACCAGAGCAACTCCATCTTGAATAGGAGCTGAGTAAAATAATGCTAAGATCTACTGTGCTGCATTCCCAGATAGGTAGGCATTCTAAGTCACAGGATGAGATAGGAGTTTGGCACAAGATACAGATTATAAAAACCTTGCTGATAAAACAGGTTTCAATAAAGAAGCTTGCTAAAACCCACCAAAAGCAAAATGGCATTGAGAGTGACCTCTGATTGTCTTCACTGCTACACTCCCATTAGCGCCATGACAGTTTACAAATGCCATGGCAACATCAGAAAGTTATCCTGTATGGTCTAAAAAAGGGAGATATGAATAATCCACCCCTTGTTTAGCATACAATCAAGAAATAACCGTAGAAATGGGCAACCGGCAGCCCTCAGGGCTGCTCTGCCTATGGAGTAGCCATTCTTTTATGTTTTGACTTTCCTAATAAACTTGCCTTCACGTTATAGATTCAGATCGAATTCTTTCTTGTGTGAGATCCAAGAACCCTCTCTTGGGGTCTGGATCAGAACCCCTTTCTGGTAACAATCATGCTTGCATTTTTATGTATGAGCTTTCTCTTTCAACCATTCTACATCAACTTCTGTTTTTCTCTGAGTTGTATTTTTCATTGTCTGTTCTACTTTTTTATTTGTAAAAGAAAAACAGAAAAAATATGTGTAATCATAAACTACTTCAAATCCTTTAGGGAAAGATACAAGGCATAAAACTGTACAACTTAAAGTGCATTTTTGGGCAGTGACTCATGCCTGTAATCCCAGCACTTTGGGAGGCTGAGGCCAGCAGATCACGAGTTCAAGAGATCAAGACTATCTTGGCCAACATGGTGAAACTCTGTCTCTATTAAAAATACAAAAAAAATTAGCTGGGCTTGGTAGCACGCACCTGTAATCCCAGTTACTCAGGAGGCTGAGGCAGGAGAATCACTTGAACCTGGGAGGGGGAGGTTGCAGTGAGCAGAGATCGCGTCACTGCACTCCAGCCTGGCGAAAGAGCGAGACTCTGTCTAAAAACAAACAAACAAACAAACAAAAAACCACTGCATTTTTGGTCTATTTGTAATTACATCACATGAAAACAGCTTATCAGATTTTCACCAAATTTGGAGAATCCATTTGTGATCACTAGACCTCAAATAGAAGCATTGTGCTTGTTTTACATGGAATTTACTTCAGAGGGTCATAAGGAACTTCAAAGACATGGACAGTTATCCTCCTGAGGAGCTAAAACAGAGGTGCATGAGCCTAAATTATTGACCGACCATAAAATATGTACCATGGACATTAAGATGTCAGGGTCAGAGGTAACAAACCTTACTTTCAAATTTAAGTCCCAGATTGAAAGTCAGAAGCACGAGACCCTTCCAATGGCTGCTTCTCCCACAGCCAATTCTCTGTAATAAGCGTGAGGTTAAATAGTAGGAATTCATTATTTAAATGAAAATTAAATCACTAATGATCCATTTCACAAATCTAGGAATTAAAAAATAAAATAAAACACATATTTTGGCAACTTTAAAGGCACAAAGAACACTGACAAAAATATGGACCATGTAGAGTAAGAAGTTCGTACACACTAAATGCAAGGCAGAGACAGATGGGTGAAACTAATGGAGCTTAAGTTTCAGGGCTCGTTTGCATTAGTCCCTTCCAAGTCTCTGGGGAGAGCTCTAGGAATGTGTTTATGTGGTCATATGTCTCGTTAATCTGCAATATTTTACACTCAACTGCACTCAGTCAAGACCACTCTGTCCCCCTCCAAAGTTCCTGTTCCCATACTCCCCTGCATGTCCGGTATTATTGGTAACTGGTACAGCCACAGACATTCCTGGGACCTTAAGGGCAAGTTGAACTGGGGGCACAAGGAACTTGAGATTGATAGTGGATCTTCATGTGGTTTACAGTCACTTCCCTATATGGTTGAGTTACAGTTAGCTATCCTGGTCTACAGATAGCTTCCAGGAATAACCCTATTGCCTTCTATGCTAACTCATCCAGTGTGGTAAAATGAAGGCATAAGGCCTGAGGCCATATCGTGACATAAATGTTTCCTGTGGCACTCAGCATCGGCAGTATGTGGGGAGTGGTGGAGAAACAAGGTTTAGAATGTATAGAGCCAGGAGCTGGTCTGTGGAAAAACCTTCCCAATTTAACAACTTGTTAAAGTTTTTTCTAAATTTGACAATTCTAAAAATTTACATGATGATACCTAAAATGAGTTGCAAAACTGAAGTAAACTTGCCTAAACTATCAATATTTTTGAAATATTTATATTAACTGTGATCCACAAAAACCACATCCAACCTTAACAATGGGGTGAAGCCACTGGTAGAGACATTAGTGCCCCTTACCCTGCATAGTAGAGAAAGGCTGGAAGAGCCTAGACTTGGAGGAACCAGGCTCTCAAGTGTCTCTGAGAGCCTCTAGGGAATGCTGCAGCAGCAAAGCAGAAGAAACTAGATAGCATTTTTGCAAAAGTGGACTCTGTATTTGGGAACTGGGCTTTTTGAAAAGTGGGGGCCTGGGAGTGTCTTGACTCTAACTTACCATGTGAACATTTGAGGATGAAAAGTTTAGCATGTAGCTTTCTAGTAGAGAAGAACAAGAAAAATGTGAAACCTTGGGTGAAGGGAGAAAGAGGCACTGTGCTTCCTTTCTAACATCCTCTGTATTCTGGGAGAAAATGATTCTCCCAGAATTAAGACGTGGGCACCTCTATTTCTTTAGCAGAAAATGATATGTAAACCGAGGAAGGGAAAGCCTATGTTTCTCAGGCATATTTGGATCTATAATTATTTGAGGTCATGAACCCACTTATGAAAATAAATGGCCAGTTGTTCTTCCTTAACATAATTGGGTTAAGAAAAGAAAGAAGCTTCTGGTAGAATTGCTCTTCCAGCTTAAAACTGCATCTGGAGCTGTTAGGATACTGAGAGCCAGCCCTCTCTAGCTGATTTGCCAGAAGGTGACTGTATTAGTCAGGGTTCTCCAGAGACACAGTACGAAATATACGTGTGTATATATGTAATATATAAAGATATATATACACATGTAATATATGAGGATATATATATATATAGAGAGAGAGAGAGAGATTTGTATATTTATTTATTCTAAGGTATTGGCTCATGTGATAATGGAGACAGAAGTTTCATGATCTGTTGTGTGCAAGCTGCAAACTCAGGGCAGCCAGTGATGTAGTTCAAACGCCTGAGAGCCACAGAATCAATAGTGTAGATTCCAGACTGAATCTGAAGGCCTAAGAACCAGGAGTATAGAGGGTGGGAGAAGATTGATGTCCTAGCTCAAGCAGTCAAAGTTAATTCAACCTTCTTCCATCTTTTTATCCTATTCAGTCCCTCAGTGGGTTGGATGCCTGATGGCCATTCACACTGGGGAGGGCAATCTTTTCTACTCAGTTCACCTCTTCAAATATTAATCTCTTCGGGAAACACCCTCACAGATGCACCCACAAATAATGTGTAACTAGCTATCTGGAGAACCAATGGCCCAGTCTAGTTGACATCAAATTAACCATAATAGTAATCCAGCTGGGAGGCTTCTTCCCTCTTTGTGTTGGAAGCCAAGGAATGCTCAGAAGGGCCTTTCCGGTCTTCTCAGTCCGAAAAGACTTCCATTCTGGAATTTCTGGGCAGGAGTTCCAATCATAGATCTTCATCTCAGAAGTCACCTGTGGCTTTCAGAAACGAAGCTGTAGTACAAAAAGATCAGCTTCAGAGCTAGGCAACCTGGTGAGGAACCCAGCTCTGCTACTTTCTAGCTCTACAACCTCAAGCAAGTTATTGACTTCCTTGAATGACATTTTCCTCATCTGAAAGTTGCAGCACTCTTACACAGAAGGTGGTGCCTGGCACTTAAAAACGTTCAAACATTTTTTAGTTCTGCGTTACCTCATCTACATATCCCTCCTCACTTTTCTTTTATTGTAGGTACTTAGACTCTTCAAAATGTACCTTCTCCCAATTTCATACTTTGGATTTTAAATATGGTGACTGAGCCTCCCTGATGTTTTGGATCTGTGTTTGGACCCCAATCTCATGTTGAAATGTAATCCTGAAACTGGAGATGGGCCCTGATGGGGGGTGATTGGATCAGTGGGTTGGTTTCTCATGGTTTAACACCACTTCCCCTTGGTGCTGTTGTTGCAATAATGAGTGAGATCTGGTTGTTTAAAAGTGTGTGACAACTCCTCCTTCTCTCTCTTCCTCCGGCTCCAGCCATGTGAAGTGCTGGCTTCCCTTTGGCTTCCACCGTGATTGCAAGTTTCCTGAGATGTCCCCAGAAGCCAAGCAGATGCCAGCATCACATTTCCCGTATAGCCTGTGGAACTGTGAGCCAATTAAACCTTTTTTCTTTATAAATTACCCAGTCTCAGATATTTCTTTAGAGCAGTGCGAGAGCAGACTAATACACTGGTCTTTGGTATAAGTGGCCTGTTTCGTGTTTTGCCCATTTAGAATTACCACTAGAGATAGTGCTTCATTAGGAAAAGAAGTGGCCTCACTATATCATATAGCTCAAATTTGAATAATGTATGGACCAACTTTAAAGGGAAAAATTACCTCATGAACTTCCAGTGTTGACAAATTACTTTTGGTAGCATGTTATTTAAATATGTACAATATGAAACTAAACATAAACTCCATTTGCTTCTACTTCTCAATGATGTATAAATAGAAACCCAATTTGTTTAAATATAAGCAAACTATAAATGTAGTAAAATGTAAATCAACACTAACATTAATATGACAAATTAAGTTATTTTGCTGAAGCTAAATGGCCACTCTTTATGTTGTGGTTCATGCTTACGGTACTATGTGCCATATAATTACTTCATTGTCTCACCACTTTTATCTATTACAAGTACTGCTAATCCTTTGTATGATGTGCTGTGGTGGTGTTTAGCCTTCACATGGAACATAATGATTAAAGTACATATTAAGTCTGCATGCCTTTGTTACTAGCTGGCTATAATTAAATTAGTACTATTTAGTGACACTACCAAACATTTATATATTTACTTATTATGAGCTAAGCATTGTGTCAGTGTATCAATTTATTTAATCTTCCTAACATTCCTATAAAAAGATATTTTAATTTCTTCATTTTACAAATGAGGAAATGGAGGCATAGAAAGACAAAGTAATTTGCCCAAAGTCACACATACAGTAAATTGCTGACTTGGAATTCCAAACCAGGTGACCTGAATCCAGTATTCTTATTCTTAACATATACTATTCTTTCGAATACACTGTAACATAGACATAAAGTGAACATGGACATTTAAAATATGTGGTTGAAAATACGTGATAGTATTCTGTTGTAAGTACTCCATGATCATGGAAATCATCTAGAATATGTCGTATTGCTTTTACTTAAGAATGCTATGGAAATAAACATTTTTTTCTAATTTCCCTACAGAACTCATGGAATTCTGAAAATATAGCCATAGGAATTTGCAGTGTTAAAAAAATTTTTTAAAAAAGGAAAGCCATTGAAACAGATGGACCTATAAATAATGACCTTTAGCACTGCTCAGGAAAACTAAATCTCCAACTGTAACAGCACCTCCTCTTAATCTGTCTTATTTTCTTAACTTCTTTTTATTTGAGAAAGCAGGATATACTGGGTTTCTTGTTTCAAGTGGTCTCAAGCTAAGGATGGATGACAATTTAACAGAGATATCGTAGCAAGGATTCATGCATTGGCAGGAAGGTTACCCTATGTAATCTCTAAAGTATCTCCATCTATGAGAAGCCATGATTTTATGAAAGCGTGATGGGACCTAGGGCTGGGAAGAAAAACTGAGGAGGTGAAATTAGCAGAAACTAGTTGCTCAGAAAATTGGCAATGAGTAGTTGATCCTCAGACCTTCTGAGCTGCAGACAACAGGGCTCAGAGGAAAGGCCCTGTAGAGCTGTTGCTCAGACTTCTGAGGAAGAGGCTCCACTTAGCTGTTGCTGGTACCTCTGTTGGGGCAGCACAAGGCTAGTCTGGAAGTACCACCAGAAGCTGGGTTTATCTTAAAAATTCAAATTTGCTTTAACATTTGAAAATCAATCAAATTTATTCATCACATCAGTGAACTAAATAGAAGAAGTCATTTGATTATCTCAATAGATGTTTTTAAAAAAGCATTCAGCGAAATCCAACACCTATTTGAATATATAAAAAATATTAGGCTAACATCAAAATTAATATTGAAACAGTAAATTATTTCACATTCAGAGCAGGAATGAAGCAAAAATGTTCTCACAATTTCTATTCAACAATGTACTGGAAGTCTTAGCATGTGCAATAAGAAAAAAGAAATAAAGAGGATACAGATTGGAGGAAAAAGTAGTAAAACAAAACTGCCTTTATTCACAGACAACATGACTGGGCGCATAGAAAATCCTAAAAATCTACAACAGAGCTACTAGGACTAATGAGGGTTTTAACAAGGTGTTAGGAAATAATGTCAATATATAAAATTCAACTATAATTCTATATACTAACAAAAAATATTAGGCATTAAAAATTTTAGATGGTATCTACAAGAGTATCAACAAATATTAAATGCTTTTGGATAAATTTAATAAAATATGTAGAAGACATGTACAGTGAAAACAGAAATACATTGCTGAGAAATTAAAGACCAAAATAATGGGAGACAAAAATATATGTTTATGTGTTGGAATAACTCATTACTATTAAAATGCTCATTCTCTCCAAATTGAATCATAGATTTAACACAATTTTAATCAAAATCCTAGCAAGTTTTTGGGAAATGTATAAGCTGATTTTGAAATGTATATGAAAAGGTAAAGGACCTAGGATAGCAAAAGCAATTTTGAAATAGAAGAACAAAATTGGACCTGAAGTCTTACTTGATTACTGTAAAGCAACAGTAATCAAGATGGTATAGTATTGACATAAGAATAGACATATAGAATAATGGAACAATAGAAATTCAGAAATAGAACAACATAAATATGGTCAATAAATCGTTGACAAAGGTGCCGAGTGACTTTTCAGTGGGAAAAGTTTTTATGACTACATGATGTTGAAATAATTGAATAGCCGCATGCACATGCAAAGAAAACCCAGTGGTGTGAGGACTCTTACCTCATACCATACACAGAAAATAACTTCAAATTAATAATAGACTTAAATGTAAAAACTAAAACTATGAAACTTTTAGAAGAAAGCATAGGAGGAAATGTTTTCAACTCTGAAAATTCTTAGAATGCAAAAATCAGTAATTATGAATGGAAAAATTAATAAACATGGACATCAGTAAAAGTAAAATCTTCTGCTCATCCAAAAATCCAAAATCAACAAGAGGGAAAGAAAAGCCATGCGCAAGGAAAAAAAGTTAATACGTATGTTGGACAAGAGACTTACATTCAGAATATATAAAGAATCCTGATAACTCATGATAAATCAAATCCAATTAAGTAATGGGCAAAATATTTGGCCAGACATTTCTCCAAGGAAATATTCGGTAAGCATATGAAAAGATGCTTAACATCATTAGTCATCAGGGAACAGTGAAATTTAAACTACAGTGAGAGACTACTATATACCCATCTGAATGGCTAAAATATCTAAAAACCCATAATATTAGGGTTAGCAAGGATATAGAACAACTTGAACTCTCATTCATTATTGGTGGAAAAGTAAAATGGTAAGTTCATGATTTAAGAACATAAAAATTCGTGCATAAGTAAAATACTTTGAAAAAGTTTGATAGGTTTTTTCTTTTTTCTTTTTTAACAAATTAAGAATACACTTACCATACAACCCAGCAATCCTACTCCTAGGTATTTACTCAAGAGAAATAAAAACAGATATCCATACAAAGACTTTTACACTAATGATCATGGCAGCTTTACTTATAGACAAAAACTGGAAATAAATTAAATGTTCATCAACAGGTAAATGAATAAACAAATTGTGGATATCTAAATAATGGAATGAAATTTAGTAATAAAAAGGAATAAATCATATATACATAACATGGATTACTCTCAAAAACATGCTGGCCAGGCACAATGGCTCACATCTGTAATCCCAGCACTTTGGGAAGCCAAGGTAGGCAGATCGCTTCAGTCCAGGAGTTCAAGACCAGTCTGGGCAACACGGTGAAACCCCATCTCTACAAAAGACAGAAAATTAAAAAAACATGCTGAACAACAGAAATTTGGCACAAAGGAGTGCATATTGTATGATGCTACTCATATGCAACTTTAGAACTAGCAAAATTAATCTCTTGTAACAGAAAGCAGGTCAGTTTTTGCCTGTAAATAGGGAGTAGAGATTGACTGCAAAGGGACATGAAAGAACTTTTTGGGTTGCAAGAATTGTTTTATATTCTTCCCCGTGTATCTGTGTCCTAATCACCTCTTATTAAAAGGACAATAGGCATATTGGATTAGGGCCTACCCTAATGACCTCATTTTATCCTAGTTATACCTATAAAGGCCCTATCTCCAAATACAGTTACATTTTGACATACTAGGGTAAGGACTTCGACGCATGAATTTTGAGGGGTCACAATTCAGTTCATAACACTTGTACAACCCAAAACATATTTGTATGTAATACATTTATAGAGGCTATACTATTGGTGAGGCCTGACTGGGATGTCACAGGAGTCTCAAAAAGTTATTGGTCAAAAAACTGTTTCAGACCAGTCATGGTGGCTCACACCTGTAATCCCAGCAATTTGGGAAGCCGAGGAGGGAGGATCACTTGAGCTCAGGAATTTGAGACCAGCCTGGGAAACAGTGAGACTCCTTCTCTACAAAAAAATTTAAAAATTAACCAGGTATGGTGGCATGCACCTATATTCCTAGTAACTGGGGAGGCTGAGGTGGGAGGCTCACGATCCCAGGAGGTTGAGGCTGGAGACCATGATTATGCCACTCCAGTCCAGCCTGGGAGACAGAAAAAGACCCTGTCTCAAACAGACAAGCAAAAAAACCTTGCCTCCATGCTGTGGATCATAGGCCAAAATTTAAAAATTGAACAGACAGAGTGGGGAGGCTGGGTTTGGGGGAGAGATGGGTGAGAAGATAGTTGCTTGAATGGCAAACTTTCAAACAAAACTATCAAGTAATAAAAAAATCTTTACTTGTTTATTTGTGTCAAGAATTTGGGTACTGTATTACTTAGATTTTGAGAGGTTAAGAGTAGTCTTTCTATGATTACCCTATTGTAAGAAGATTTGGAGAACACACCTTTCTGAACTGCAGCTTTCTCAAGTGTTTAAGGCTGACACTGCTGAAGTTACACCTGCTTGAACTATTTTTTTTTTTCCGAAAAGGAACTAAAAAGGTTACACTTACATTTCATGGCATAAATAGAACTTTTCAAAAAAGTGTTTCTTGTTCAAGAGAAATAGTATAAAGATAAAAATCATTTCAGATGTCAAATGGGAAACCCAATGAGTTGATTTCCTGTGACAACATTCCCATGGAGGGAAGAGGGAATGCATCTGAGAAAAAAAAATGGGGCATAGCAGTATAAAGGAAATCTCTCTTTTATTGATAGTCTCTTCAGAAAGGGTACAGATACATTCACCCTCTTAGAAGAATAGTTTGGGCTGAGCAATTACCTTCACAGCAAAGGTTAAGCAATAGTGAACTCTACCTTTAGAATGAAATCATTAACAAAATCCTCTCTGAACTCTGAAATATGCTATTTAAGACCAATTAAGATTTCTCAGCCAGTGACATTAATCCTCTAGTACCTCTGAAAGAGCATTAGCAAACATGCATGTGTATGTGGGGATGTTTGATGCTTCCCAATAGCTGTTGGAAAGTAGAGAAAAATCAATCCATTCTGCGACACAGCAAGGATACAGGAGACACCTTCACAACCCCATTCCCACCACAAATCCTAGAGTCCCAATGTAGCTCACTAGGAAGCATACCTGAATAAATAACCTGCTAGGCTTCCTGACAGAGAAAAGAACATAGGGTGCACAGTGAGATGCCTGTGAGTATCTCCGCCCACTTGGGAATTTCCATGCTTGAAGGAGCACAACATTAAATAGCAAATAAAAAATACCATGAAACATTGAGAAGGAGAACATAAGACAGAAAAGAGTTACAGTTTAGTACATTGTGTGATGCATTTTTTTTTTTTTTTTTTTTTGATAGGGTTTCTCTCTTTCATGCAGGCTGAAGTGCAGTGGTTTGATCTCAGCTAACTGCAACCTCTGCCTCCCAGGCTCAAGTGATCCTCCTGCCTCAGCCTCCCGAGTAGCTGGGAATACAACCACATGCCACCACACCCAGCTATTTTTGTATTTTTATGTAGGGATGGGGTTTGCCTTGTTGCCTAGGCTGGTCTCATACTCCTGGGCTCAAGCAATCAGCCTGCCTTGGCCTCCCAAAGTGCTGGGATTACAAGTGTGAACCACCATACCTAGCAAGTTTAATATATTTAACAATGCTTTTTTTCCTGCTTCTTGGACAAGGGGCCCATATTTTCATTTTGCACTGGGATCCTCAAATTACACAGCCATTCCTGCATATTTCCCTTAAGAAGCCAAGGTGGTAAGTGCCTTTCAGAGAACAACCTGAATTTCCTGGCTGACAGGCAAGTACACACCCACCTGGTGGTCCTGGGACTTCTCTCAGAGGTGGATCCTGCCTCTGAATCCAGACCCCTTATCCAACCTCCTACACCTGTATGCCTTTCTGTAATCCTCTTCTACATCTTTACTGCCTGCCTGGCTCTAGCCCTTTTCCATTTACTGTCACTCTGGTTTGTTCAGTTGGTTCACATTTGTTTTTTAATCTGGGAACTCACCATTCTCCTTTCTCTTCAGACATTTGTAAAACATGTGGTGTAATGGAAAGGACATGATATTTAGAGTCACACGCCCTGAATTTAATCCTGGCTCTGTTATTCACTAGATGTGTGAACTTGGGTGATTTATTTCAGGTTCCTGAGCCTCAGTTTTGTGATCTGTAAAACGGGAAGATAAATCCTGATCTCCAGTTCCTTGCTTACCCAGCCAGGCGGGGCATCTAGAATTAAATCCTGGCATGTTTGCAAATGAAGTCAGTACTTCTATATCTGCTTTACTTGACGTGATCAAAGCCTTTGTCACCATGTTCTTTAGGTCAGAGAGTATATCTGAGCTTCCCATTCTCTTTTCAAATTCTCTTATTCCTAACCAGTCTCCTACTCTGCCTCCCGTGGTCAGCATGTAGAATCTCCCACTCATTTTATTCCTACCCAGATGACCCATGGTAAAGACAGTCTGGTAGCATTCATTTTGGTTTGTCCCTAAGACGTCTCTCCTTAGATAGCAATTCAGTTCCATGAAGTGGAAGAGGCAACAAGCAAATGATGTTTCCCCTGGATCCACCTCTCCCATCCTGAATCCTTGCCTAGCTCAGATTCCCAGGCCCTGCCAGGAACTCAGACCCTGAGCCTCCTCTTTTCATGAAGAGACACTCAATGTCATCACTGTGTTTTCCTTTTGCACTTTCTGCCCAACCTCCTTGTTACCTTTGGCCTGTGTAGACAAAAGACATGATGTTTAATTATATCGTCATCGTCTTTGTAAAAGTAAAAATTTTGAAACAAGTATTTCACTAGAAGACATATATCCAAGAAGCACCCTCTCCTAATGAGCTCAGCGCTGGAGATGGTGGAGGCATCTTTCTCCTCCCCTGGGAAGAGAAGCCACAGCCAGCAGGCTGTACCCATGGTTTTATAGGTGGGGAACCACAGGCATCAAGATGCTGAGTGAAGCTCCGGAAGATCAGAGAGATTTTGTGAATGAGGCTCCAAACGTAGGCTGGCTAACTTCTCTCATGGTTTTACAATGGAGGGGATTTATGTCTTGGCTTTTCCTGTCAAAAGCTTCCGAGTCATAATATGATGATGGGTCTAATCCCCAGGGATTTGGGTGTGAAGACAGAATGGTTTTGGCTGTCCTCCTCCCCAGTCACACCTCTGCTTTACAGCAAAGGCAGTGTTCTCAAGTCAGGCAGGATTCGGAAATGAGATGTGCACCTGGTTGAAAAACCAGCTAGGGGAAATCTGCCTGATTATGGGTTTTAAGAAATGACCTTCCTGTGGTTTTGGCTCTCAGCTGAAAAAACCCACAAGTTAGTGGGTCAAGATTATTTGTAGTCTTTTGACTATATACAATAAAATAATTCTAGAAGAGAATAATCACAATCTTCACTTTTATTGCCTTGCACAGGGCCTGCCACATAGTAGGTACTCACTCAAGAAATCTGAGTTCAAAGAATGAATCTGTTCAGTCTGGTCTGAGAGACAAGACAGGGAGACACTTGCAGTGAGGAACAAAGGGCCCTGCCAAGGACTTAAGAATCCAAGAGTATTCAGCTACTTGGAAGCTTTTATTACCTACTTTATCCACCTATTCTGCCATAGAGGGTGTGCCCCCTCCTTTCTATCTCCATTACCACTTCCTTAACTAAGGCCCAAATAATCCCTTGCCTGGGTCATTGTAGCATTCATCTATTCATCTATTTTCTTCCAGCACTGACCAGTGTCTTCTGCCATTCCTATGCTCCCTTCAAACTGCCACAAAAGTGATGCTTCTGAAATGCAAGGCTAATCCTTATTCTCATCTGATTGCAACCCTTCAGTGACTTCCTATTTCCCAATGCAGGGTTCTTAGTCTTTTATCATAATACGCAGCTCCTCGTATGACCTGCTTTTTAAAATCTCAAGCCTGCCACAGTTTGAATATGCTCCATAGTGGGATCTCCTCTCTCCTTTCTCTGAAATGGCAGATCATCAGTGCCCTGAAGACAGAGAACTTTGTGCATCAAGAAGAATTTGCTTATCTTTGTGTTTGCTAGTGTGCATTACCAAAACAATGGGAATTTACGATATCAAAATGCTCTGAGAAAAATATACTGCCTGATATGGTTTGGCACTGTGTCTCCACAGAAATCTCATGTTGAATCATGATCCTGAGTGTTGGAGGGGCTGCTGGTGAGAGGTGATTGGATCATGGGGGCAGTTTCTAATGGTTTAGCACCAGCACCATCCTCCTAGTGCTGTCTCATGATAGAATTCTCATGAGATCTGGTTGTTTGAAAGTGTGTAGCACCTGGCTGGGCATGGTGGGTCACGCCTGTAATCCCAGCACTTTGGGAGGCTGAGGTGGGCAGATCACCTAGGGTCAGGAGTTCGAGACCAGCCTACTCAACATGGTGAAACCCCGTCTCTACTAAAAATACAAAAAAATTAGCCAGGTATGGTGGCAGGCGCCTGTAATCCCAGCTACTCAGAAGGCTGAGGCAGGAGAATTGCTTGAACTCGGGAGTTGAAGGTTGCAGTGAGCTGAGATTGCGCCACTGCACTCCAGCCTGGGCAACAAAGCGAGACTCCTTCTCAAAACAAACAAACAAACAAGCAAGCAAGCAAACAAAAAATGTGTAGCATCTTCCACTTGGCTCTCTCTTCCCACTCTGCTATGTGAAGGTGCTTGCTTACCCTTAGTCCTTCCACCATGATCGTAAGTTTCCTGAGGCATCCCAGTCATGCTTCCTTCCTATACAGCCTGCAGAACTGGGAATCAAATAACCCCTTTTCTTCATAAATCACCCAGTCTCAGGAATTTCTTTATAGCCATGTGAAAACAGACTAATACAGTGCCCAAACAGTGACTCTGCTATTTCCTCCTAGGAATTCATCAAGGTGAAGTATAACTACCCTGGAAAGTAGAATCCACACATTGCGTATAAGGTTTTTTATAATCTGGTCCCTGTTGGCCTCTCTAACTCCTTGTCAGCTTACTCCATCCCTTGCGTCCCCATCAACTCCTTGTGCTAGTCACTGTGAACTGCTAGCCATTCACCATGCTGTTTCTTGCCCTTATACCTTTGCACATATTATTTTACCTGTAAGAGCCAACATTGACTGCATGCTTGCAATGTTCTGGACTCTAGTTTTATTGCTTTACATGTTTTAATGTTTTTGACCCTCAGAACAACTCTTATAAGTTAAAATTGTTAACATTATTATAAAAAATGAAACTGAGGCTCAAAGAGGTTAAGTAACTTATCCTAGTCTATAAAGTCAATGGTGATAGAGCCAGAAATTGGGTACTCCCAGATTGCATGTATTTAATCACTGTGCTGTAGCTGCCTCTCCTATGGCTTCCTGGTAAACTCCTATTCACTCTTCAATACTTAACGTTAGCACCACCTCCCCCATGAATTATTTCCGAGCTCTTGAGGTAGAGTTGAAGGTATGCTCTCTTGCACTCCACTGAACTCTAGACCTAACTTCTGGGATAGCTCTTAACAGAATGGAAGGGAATTATTGGAACCACCCCTCCACCCATGCACCCATGGGGATTTCACCTGTGCATCTCCGGTATCTAGGCTGTATGTGCTCAATAAAGTTTTGTTGAATGGAATTTCACATCTTTCACATATGAATCATTTCCTTTTTTAGCCTCAGCTTTGTGAATCAGCTCTGCCTCCAAGTTATACTCAGCATCCCTCTTCCGGAATATGTTTTTAGCTTTAGCAAACACAAAAGCATCTTTACAGCAATGAGACAAATATTGAGGTTCAACTCTAGTTAGATCAGCAACATACAGGCAGACAGCTGAATTGCTGAGGCCAGCTTTACCCTGCTTCATGGAATGTATACCATTTTTTCATGATGACATACATGTGCTGTTTGATATATGACTCTACTCTACCAAAACTCTTTCCTGGACTGAGTTTATGCACTATTGTTCCATTATCTATTGCTACAAAACAAACTACCCTCAATCTTACTACTTTCTCTTGCTCATGAATCTGCAGTTGAGGCTAGGATGGGCAGGGATGACTCATCCTGCTCTACCTGATCCCTGGAGTATCATTTTGAGAGAATGGCCGAGAGCAGGAGTTTTTGGGAGCTGCCAGGCCAATCTCTCCTCGAGCAGTCTCAGGACCTCGCCATGTGGTCTCTCCACATGCTTTTTCTAGCATCATGGCCTCAGGGTGGTTAGACTTCTTACAAGGAAATTGGCTTCCCCAGAGTGCCTCCTCGATGCCCAGGCAGAAACTCCAAGGCTTCTTCTCAGCTCGCATTTCCATTTTAGGACATTATTTCTACTGTATATTTTTGCTCAAGCAAAATGCTAAGCAAAGATGCTAAGTAAGACACTACTATATTCTTTTGCTCGAGCGAAAGGCTAAGCTTAGTCCAGGGTCAAAAGAACAGAAATCAGATTCTGCCTCTCAATAGGATGAGTAGAAAAGAATTTGAAGCCATTTTGCATTTACATTAATACCCAAAGCCAAATAACAAGTAAAGCATGAATTAAAAGAGACATTGGTATACAGAAAGTGATAATTTAAAAACCAAGAACAACAGGAGACCCAAATAGTAGGAGAAGACCTGAAACACAGAAGAATGGACACACCATGAGCCCAGAGAAAGAAGAGTTTAAGGACCATTCCTTAAAGCTGTATGTTGATCTGAGGAATTTTCTCATACTGAGAAAAACAATAAGAGCTAACATGTATGAAGTGCTTGTTATATATTATTTTCTCTTTTAAGAGGTTTAAATCTATTCACTTATTTAATCCTCTTAACTGAAAACCGAGGTCTTAGGAGGTTAAATGACACATCCAAGGTCACATAGATAGCAAGTAGCAGAGCTAGAGTTCCACCCCTGACAGTCCACTTCCATTGCCAGTGTGCCGAAGTCCCATTCCATACACAGCTCTAGCTCTAAAACGTAGGGCTTTTTTTTGTTGTTGTTGTTCTAGTTTATGGACAGATGTGTGTGGAGGTAGAGCATCTTCCAAGTCTTTGGTTCAGCTCTAAGTCTCTTAGTCTTTAGCTTAAACAGAGATTTCAAAATTACATTTATCAGGAACGAGCATATACACTCCCAGATGACACTAAAGGGCAGCCAAGGTAGAGGATAACTGGGCTAAACCGGGCTGAACTGGCACATTCCAAAAGGTAGCACTGGTTTTGATTTGATTTGACTATGACACACAGGACCCTAACTTAGGTCCTGGTTTACTGAGTGGATTAGAGAATGCTGTAAGTGCCACATGAGTGGGCGAGTCTGTCTCCCCATCCTGCCCTGCATCAGCTCATCTCTTTATAACACCTTCTCCAGAGGTTGGAAGCCCCATGATAACGGGAACTGTACCTGATTTGTTCTCCACTTTATCCACAGCATCTGGCAATGTTCCTGGCATATTGCAGACATCGAATAAAGAGGTGTTGAAGTAATGGGCTGATGAATCACAAGCACTTGTCTACAAGGGTCTACGTGGCGGAAAAAGCAAGGACTTTAGAGTCAGGAAGACCCAGGTCATAATCTCAGTCCTACCTTCTAAGAGAGTTGCAGCTTATATGGCAGTGATGTTCTTAAGTGCATTAGACAAAAATAACACATAATCAGAATCACCTTTGAAAATCTGTATAAAGGTGCCTCCATTAACACAGCCAGTGTGTCTCCCAGAACCAGATCTCTATTTCTCCAATCTAGCACCAGACCAACATGTCATAAGAGAAGTATTTACCTTTAAACTTTGCAGCTTGTCAAGTTGCTGTCTCTCTCAGCAACATACAGGAATGGAGACTGCCATCCCCACCCTCCCCGAACATCAACATTATAGCTCCCTGAGTGCAATGGTGGGCACAGTTAATGGCTCACACTACTTATATTTTTTATATGTATGTCATTTTATGATACATATTTTATATTAATATATAATTTTAATATAACAGGTACTTATTATTTTTTAAATTATCTTATTTTTTATTTGCATTCCTGCAAGTTAAATGCTTATATAAAGCCCCAGTTTGCTTCTTTGTCAAGCAATATGACTACTCTGGTCAGTCAACAAAACAAGGAAGGAATAGGGGGAAAGTGAATCATAAAAAAGATCAAAGAAACCAGTGCGACACAAGAGAGCAGAGACATGCTTTGTACAGTACATGGTCTCCTTTTTGACTCGCTCCAACAAAATTCCTCTGGGAATTCTACCCTGTCCTCTCCATTTAGTTAACCAAATGCTCTTGTGGTGTTAATATGTACCAGGCACTATTCTAAGTGCTTTATAAATAATGTCTCCCATGAGCACATTACTCTCATTGTACAGAGGAGGAGACTGAGGCATGGAGAGGTGAAGCCGTTTGTCCAAGGTCATTAACTAGTAGGGAGCAAAGCTAGGGTTTGGGTTCAAACCCAGAAGGTGTGGCTGCTGAGTCCCTGCTATTATCTGCTGCTCTAAGCCACCTCCCTTCTTCCTGTTGGCAGTGCCCTGGACACTCAGCGTCTGTCACAAGCACCACTGCACTGGCCTCTATTCTGGTCTCCTACCTTCAGTCTTGACACCCAGAATCCATCCTTCAAACCTCCATTCTTCACATTGTTTAATGAGTCTCTTAAATGGGGCTCTGAACATGCCACCTCTAATTTGCTTGACAGGATTTATCAGAGCTCACCATTGAGGCTGTGGGACAAATGTTTCCAGGAAATGCTCTATACTCTTCTGCTTCTCATGGGGAGAGACTCCTTAATATGTTAAAGTGTGCAAGAGTCCGTGAGTAAAGAGCTCACCTTAGCTCAACCCAGCACTTCCCAAATTTACTGGTGTGCTGGTTTTGTTCATGAAGAGGCTCGACACATCTTCCACGGTGAGTGCTTTACAGAACAAGTCTTGGGAAAAGTTGTCCTGCAGGATAAAGTCTAAACTCATATTTTGTCAAGAAATGCCTCCCTTATGGCCTGGCCTGATGTACCCCTCCCTCTCTCCCTTGCTGCCTCACTGAATCTCCCTTATTTGAACATGCCATCTCCTTTCTTTCCTCTGTGCCTTTGCTTCTGTTGTTTTCTCTGCTTGGAATGCCCCTCCTTTCTCTCCTGGTTGACTCCTAATCATTTTTAAAACCAGTTCCAATATTCCTTCCTCCCTGCAGTCTTTGCTACTCAGATTCTTTTTCCCCACCTCACAATGGGATGCCTTCCCACCTCTTTTGCTCCTATAGTTCTTTCTTCATACCACTGTTTCTTTTAAAGCTGTTATGTTTGCTATCACTTTACATCACTTTTTAAAAATCTATTATAGCGCTTTTCTTTTAAACTATAATTGAGTGTATATTATGCATCAAGCTCTTCATTAAGCATCTTATGTGAATTTTCTCATTTATGCTTTATCAAAACCTTATGAAGTAGATGTTGTTGTTTTTATTATTTGCAATTTTTTTTGAAACAGGGTCTCACTTTGTTGCTGAGGCTGGAATGCAGTGATGCGATCGTGACTCACTGCAACCTCTGCCTCCCACGCTCAAACAATCCTGCTACTTCAGCCTCTTGAGTAGCTCGGACTACAGGCATGTGCCACCATGCCTGAGTAATTTTTTTTTTTTTTTTGTAATTTTTGTAGAGACAGGGTTTTGTCATATTGCCCAGGCTGGTATTGAACTCCTGGACTTAAGCAATCTGCCCACCTCAGCCTTCTAAAGTGCTGGGATTATAGGCGTAAACTACTGTACCCAGGTATTATTTGTATTTTAGAGAAAAAAAATCTGAGGTATAGAGAAGTTATAAACCTAAGGTTACTCAGCTCCTCAATAGTTGGAGCCAGGATTTGAACCCAGATATTCTTGGGAACTCATTATATTCATGGTAATTCTACATGTCTGTCTTCTTCCCTAAAATGTAATGATATCAACATGGACCCTTCTTACTCATTTCTCTACCCTTAGCTGCTAGCACAGGATCTTCAAGGAAGAATGTAATAACTACCTGTGTTCAGTAAATGAACTATTACATATATGGATGGCATGACTAGATATATTTCCAAATGATGAAAATGAGGACCCTTTAGGTTTAACAGTTCTTTCACCCTGACTTCTAACCCATCAAGTGAGACCCTTTGCTGCCATGTAACCTCTGGTAGCAGGAAAAATTAATCTGCAGAATCTTGGCTCTGCAGTCCTCATCAGAGATGGGATGAGCTCTGGATCTCATACATTTTGTTGAGACTCATGTTTTACAGTTAGTATTTACCAAGTACTCCCTATATGCCAGGCACTGTTCTAAGTGTTTTACAAACATTTTCATCACAACAACTCAAAGGAGGTGCTATTATTACCCCCACCTTAAAGATGAGGAAACTGAAGTACAGAGAGATTAAGAAACCTAGCCTAGCTCCCACGGCCAGGAAGCAGTACAGCCAGAATTCCAAGTCAGACCATCTGGACCCAGAGCCCACACTCCCAATCCCCACTCAATACTGTGTCCCCAACAGACCATGCAAAGAGAAAAATCATAATTCCTATTCCAGAGAATAAGAAAAATGGGGTTTCTGTTCTGCTTTGGAATTTGAGTGACCAGTTATCTGATGTCCTCAACAAGCTTGTTGCTGGCTAAACTACATTTTCCCAGGAATCTCACTGAGGAGAGTGCCCTGTCTAGCATCTCTTTTCATTTCTCTCTTTCCCCCACTCCCTTCCCAATCCCACAAAGGTGTATCAACATATCCTTTAATAACTTGAGTGGTTCACTCCTTTAAAAAAAATAGAGTTCAGGCTTTACAAGCAAACTCATTTTGATAGAGGTGGTGGACAGGGGAGGAAATCTGCCTCTGTTTTCAGAGAGATTATGTTGGAAGGACAGAAGCAGGAGCCACATCAGGTGAACTAAAGACTCCTAAGCCGGAATGAGCCTATAGCCAATTGGATAATAATTGTATCATTTATTACCTTATTGTCTAAATCATGTCTTTTGAGTTTCCTGACTCTTAATCCAAGAAATCTCCTCTCAGTGCTCAGGTGGTAAATTATTTATCTGCCTTTCTTCCTCTTTCATTAACCTCGTCTCCCTATGGGAATGCAGCAGTTACTAGCAACTTGCCCCAGACAGAGCACAGTGGAGCAGAGCCAGGAGAGGTTAACCCAGAGCCCTTCCAGTGATTTCAAGGCATGGTGATGAGTTCCAGGGAGGCAGTGCTGAACGGGAGGTCAGAGCCCAGCTTTCAGAACCAGAATGTGTAGGTTCAGATCCTAACTCTGCCCCTTACAAACCATGGGTGCTTGAATAAATTATTTCATCTTGCTTTGGTTCAGTTTCCTCATCTGTAAAATCAAGATGATAATATCCACCTTATAAGGCTGTGAAGATTGTATGCATTATGCATTTATAACATTTAGAAGGAAGGTTTGGTTTTGTTGTTGTTGTTGTTGTTGTTGTCATTTTGATTGCTGTTGGTAAATGAGTACTTGTTGGCAAGAGGGGTTGGTTAAAAGGTAAAAATTGATTGAAAGCCTTCTATTTATTTTCATTGACTCTCCTTGGTTTTACTCTATCAAACATTTCTTGATCAGTATCTGGCCTAATGCTGAGAATTTCAAAAGAAATAAGACTATAAATTAATGAATGAATAACCAGATGAAAGATAGATAAGGCTGTCCTAACACCCAGAGGCATAAATCCTTCTTGGGAAGTTAGATACAAGAACAGGAAACTTCCATAAAATGTGTTACCTGCTTAGATAGACAAATGTAAAGCATTTAGGGAGACTTCATTAAGAGGAGAACATTGAGTTTCAAACTACACCAAGGATGAGTAAGATTGAATAGGTAGGAATGGGATTCAGGGGGAGACCACAGCATGAGCATAGCATGGGGCAGTAAAACAGGCCACCTGTCAGTGAGGCACAGAAGCTATGAGGTTTTGCCACATCACAGCAGAAAGCTTAGGGGATGGGGCAGGTAACTAGGGGGGCAAGTTATGGATGGTGTGTGCCAAGTATCCTTGGATTTTTACCTTGTTTTTTCAATGGAAATACACTCTTCCTGTTAATGGAAGAGTGAAAAGAATGCATTTTAGAGCAGTATGGGAAATGGAAGATACAATTGCAACCATCTTTTGAAAAATAAAATTTACGAGGCACAAGAAGGACACTCCCAACAAATGTTTTCAGAATATACAGTAGTCCCCCTTGTCTGTGGTTTTGCTTTACATGGTTTCAGTTACTTGTGGCCAACCACATTCCAAAAATATTACATGCAATAAGATATTTGAAAAAAGAAAGACTACATTCATGTAACTTTTATTATGGTATGTTATTAGTAATTATTGTTAAGCTTTTAATGTCCTTAATTTATAAACTAAACTTTATCGTAGGTAAGATGTATAGGAAGCAAACATAGTGTATAGGGTTTGGTAGTATCATGGTTTCTGGCATCCACTGGAAGTCTTGGAAGAATCCCCCATGGATCAGGGGGTACTGCTATACTCTCATGAAGAATATTTGCTCTGAGTGGCCCTGGTGTTTCAGACAGGCAGAAGAGTCCTGAGATCACACTGAAAGAGAATCCATACTTCTAAGGGCTATTTCATGCAGGAAAGAGCACTAGAGTAGGAGACCAGAGACTTGGATTTGAACCCAGCTCTTTTACTTCTCTTCTCTTCCACTTATCAGATGAGTGGCCTTGGGCTTTTGTTGCTTTCTAGACCTCAGTTTTCTCTTCTGCACATTGAAGACACAAAAAAAAAAACACTTCCAATTTTTTTTTTTTTTTTTTTTTTTTTTTTAGAGAAAACTGCAATTTCAATAAGATACTATAAGGGGTTTCGCCACAACTGCATCCAGCCTCCTTAATTCTTCTGCCAGTTGACTCTTCTTATGGAGGTAGTGTGACCATAAATGGCCCTGGGTTCTCCAGCACAGTCTTGGATCAAGCTGGTAGTTTTGCGCAATTATGAATAGCACCCACCTTTACTCTCAAAAGTGTTGCAATTTAGATAATTTATATATGATCTATAAGTTAGATCATATATAATTTTATGTATGGCAACTTATTATATGATCACCATCATGACAGGACACATGGCTTCTTCTTAAGGAAAGAGTTACTAGCTATCCTTTGTCTTTATATGTTAATATTTGGCTTATTTTGTGGCTAAAGCTTCATTAGGTCTGAGAGCTGACTCTCAGTCTAGATCCTTCTGATTGCAAGCAACAGAATTCAACAGCTTAAGCCCAAAATAGAATGTATTGGATAGGTTCTAAAGTATCTTGCAGAAGCTAAGGACAGCCAGACATCTGGGTACCTAGGACAAAGGACAGTAATGTTATCAGGTGCTCAGGGAGTACTATCTTTAGGTCTCTGCAGCCTTCCTTCCTTCCTTTCTCTCTCTTTCTTTCTTTCTTTCTTTCTTTCTTTCTTTCTTTCTTTCTTTCTTTCTTTCTTTCTTTCTTTCTTTCTTTCTTTCTTTCTTTCTTTCTAGACTGTCTTTCTCTGCATCTCCAAATACAGCATGGTCAGAAGATGGCTGCTTATGGCTACCATTTGTTTTCCTCAGTTAGAGCCAGGCCCACAGACCAACTTATTACCTATGACTCCTAGTTTCAAATTCCTTGGAGAGAAGATGTGATTAATCTACCCTAGTCCAAATTGTTAAGAGTAGAGTGAAAGACAAACAAGACACTTGAGGGCCCATCCAGTGGGTGTAGAGGACACTCTCATAGAAAGTAGTTGTGTCAGCCCAGGTCCTCCAAGAAGCAGATGTGAAGATAAGATAAAGGTAGATAAAATATGTTCAGGGAAATGTCTATGAAATAGAATGTTAAAGGGAGCCAGTGGATTACATTAGCCATAAATCTGACCCCAAGTGAAGAAAAGAGGGAGGGTGGGAAGAAGGAATGGAGGAAGGAAGGGAGGAAGGAAAAAGGAAGGAAGGTAAGTAGGTTGGATGCATCTTAGACTAGTTCTAAGGAGAGTTCAGCAAGACCATTAGAGAATCCTCAAGCCAAGGTTGCTCATCAGAGGATCCATGACTCCTAGAAACAAGTCTGCCTTTGTACCCCTGGTAGACACAGTCACTGACTGGAAGTAGCCATTGGGAGGAGTGCCTTGAAGCAAACCATGGCAATGAACTTCAGAGCTCAGCAGTTTAGGCCCTCAGTTGATTACACTCTCATAGTTGGACATTTGAGAGGCACATTCCTATAGCCACAACAATAGACTCATTTTGGTCTCATTCAGAGACCAAAAGGTGTCTAAGTAGCTGGTTCTCCAAAATGGCTTGAACGTTACTCAAAGCTCAGGTAGGAATTTTTATTCTAGACCAAAGGAGAAAGCAGAGGAAATAATAGTGGAGAGATGAGACTGAAAACTGGAATGGGAATACTCTAAGATACTCATGCTTTCTTTCAACAAATGTCTATTGACTACTCGCTATGTGCAGACAGGGTTCCAGGTTCTAGGAATACAGTGCTGAATAAGGCAGTGATTCTGCCTATAGTCTTTGAAGGGCTTATAGACCAGTGAGGCCATGATGAGATTTCGTGATGTGTCATTAAAGGGATAAACACATAATGCTAAGGTTGCACAGAGGATGGATACTTAGCCTTGTTGAGTATTGGGCTGTCAAGGAAGGCTGGTTGGGACCTTAACACTGTCTAGAATAATTCTATCCTCATGCCAAATCTAAGCAAACAAAAACACAGGTTGGTAAGGTGCCTTGCTCAAGGTCAGGTCTCATGCTCATTATTGAAGGATGGGTTTTAGAATTCAGGGTTCTCGAATTTCACTTTATTTCTAGGCTCTATGCCTGATGGCAACTTAATTATTGCTGGTCCTAGGTAAGCATCCATTGCTCCCAAAAGAGCCAGGGGTTGTTATTATTTGCTTTGAACCTATTAACAACAAGACCAAAAATATGGATGGTTAAAAAATCAAGTTGATGATGCTGCCTTTTAGAACTCTTTGAGGGTTTCTGAACAATCAGGAAACTTTAGCCCGTATTTTCAGAATATGCTGTCAGGGAAGGTCATCTGAATCATATCCATCAAATGTTGGGGATGACTCACTGTCAAACAAATCTCACTTTAAAAAACTTGTCTTTATAAATACACAAGAAGAAATCTCTTCTGTTGCTTTTGAGAGGGTTCTTCATTTCCTTCACCGTCCCTCTGGCCCCCATCCTGAGCCCCTCAAACAAAAGGTCCTGCAAAAGAGGCACATGCTCCCTAGCTGCCCATAGTCTGACTGCCTTTGGGTGCCCAGTATCCCCCAGAGCAACTGCCCTCCCCTCATTTTGTTCTTCTCTGGCCCTACTGGGGCTGACTCACTGAAGCCTGAGGCTTTTCCGCTTTAGGGTTGTGGCCTGTGGGGAAGGGAAAGAGCTGTTTGCTGGAGCCAGTGGGTAATTTAAGATATGCATGCAGCCCAATAAGAGGCTGTTACTCAGAAGAGGCTTCCAGCAAATTTACGCCAAAGAGCGAATGTTCCAAAAGAGAAGCCTGAGGCTGTATTTCTCTTTATTGGGTCATCAGTGGGAAGGGGTCTTCCAAGCCATGTCCTGAGCACCTTGTCTTCCAGCTTCTTCTTCTGGATGGGTGCCTTATCCCAACTCCTCCTTGACAGAAGAAGATGTTTACAAGCACAGCCCAATTTACCCATTCTCCAGCCTTTAAACAAGCTTTATTCCATTTTGCCAGAAAAACCCACACACTAAGTTTCTCAAGGAGCTGCAGCAAAGGCCAAATTATGGCCCTTCTTTGGCATACAACTTCAGGACCAAAAACAAACAAACATAAATAAACCAACCCCATCCTTTTAACCTAGAAGTGGCAAATCCCTCTCCCGGCATATCCACCTTTTTAAAAAATTATGTATGCTTATAGAAAATATAGAAACAAAAGATGGCTAAAAGAAAAGTCTATCATTCTTCCCACACTCCCCTCACCTCCAAGATTTTTACTGCGAACATTTTGGTGTACATCCTCTCATGCTTTTGTGCCAAGTCCAAATATATACACATAGATACACATATATGCTTCTTTTCAATTATTCTGGAACATATTTTCATGTTAATATAGTTTTATAGAATAATTTTTAATGGCTACATAATATTTTATTATTTAAATGTACCATGATTGATTTGATCAATATTCTCTTGAATATTTAGGTTGTTTCCTATTTTCAGAAAAAACCCTTTAAGCTTCACCCCAAGCCCCTCCTAGCACCATGGAAGTTTAGTTTAACAAAATGGAAATATGTTGGCTACTTCTCTCAAAATCACTAGTTGTCAACTAGGGGTGATTTTGCTCTCCAGGGGACATTTAGCAATGTCTGTAGATATTTTTGGTTGTTAAAACTAGGGGACTGCTACTAGCTTCTAATGGGTAAAGACTAGAGATGCTGCTAAACATTCTGCAGTGCTCAGAACAGCTTCCCACAACTAATAATTATCTAGTCTAAAATGTCAATCATGCTGAGATTGAGAGACTCTGCTCTAAATATTGATCTAATTGTTGTTATAAACTCAAGTGAGCTGTCCATCAGTTGCTCTCCATGCTGGTCCCCTTTCTCAGAGTTCCTTGTTGCCACTTTTTCACTTCCATTCATCAAATACAAATAGAGCACTGTGCTGGACACGGAAGTGATAAAAATTCAATTCCTTCCCTGCACTGAATCACACCTTGTGTTGCAAAAGTTCTTTTTCCAGATCAGTAAAAACTGTGCTTTTCCTTGTCCATGTTGCTCTTAGCAACCAAGCTCTCAGTCTTTATTCAATTACTCAGTCTGTAGTCACACGCTTTTGAGTTACAGGATCCCTCTTACAGCCACACCATTCTCTTTTCTGGCCTCACAGATAATTTCAAGGACTTCACTTTACTTACTGGTTGCTCCATTCCCCATTCATTTAGTCATTTTCCCCTCTACAAGGCTGTGTAACTTCCCCCGTCCCTTCCACCTATGAAGGTGTCAATGGTCACATGCATGCTTACCACCTCTCCTTCTAAGAATTCAGAATCCATTCTCCTGTCATAGGCTAATCCTTCCACACATGTCTTATGTAGCACCCCTTTATGCCTCCTTTAGTCACTACCACAGTGCTACAATGTTGAACATAGCAGCATCCTCAGGGGGCCTCTGCTAGAGCAAAGCTCTACTTTCCTACCCCTCCGCCACCCCCGTCCCCATCCACGATGGGCTGTGTTTTGTCAACTTGGCTAAGGCTGGAAGCCATGTTTCTCAGGACACTCTTCCCTGAATGGCTGAGTCATTGTTTGTCAGTAGAGGAACTGGCGTGAAATTTGGAGGGCGGAGACGAAGCAGAAGACATTGTTTTCAGAAGGTCATCACAGACATGGTGACAAAGTAACAGATGCAGGAGTGCTAAGTGGGTGCCAACCTGTTCTTGCTTGCCTCCACTTTGTGTCTAGCTCATCTTCATGACTGCTAGCCCTCCTGACCAACAACTGCCCCAGGTCCACCAGCAGACCCACAGAGGCAGCAGCTATGCAGAGCCAACAGCTACCCCAGAAGCAGCAGTTTCCACAGAATTCCCTGTGAGCTCCTACTTTGTGGTCCCACTTCAGCAGCCAGACCTGCTCGTAGGATTTTCCTGAAAGCTCCAAGTGGCCTCCTGCACCAGGTCTTTAGGTAGTCTGTTGAAGGACAGTTTCTCTGAGCCTCCCTCTCTCCAGACCTTCACTTCCCCAGCTCCTTCCACATTTGTATAGGAGCCAGTTTCTATAATGAATCTCTAATTTCTATATTACTTATAGTAGCTGTGTTTCCCTGAGTGAACCCTGTCTTATATACCTTAACTGATCATCTTATTCAAAGAATTGTATTGGGCCTTCACATGGTTAATTCATGCCAAGATAATGAAGCTTCAACTGCAGGTACAATCATATTCCCACCTCCTGGCCCTAGGTCACGTGGAGTAATCCACCTCAAAAGGAAATGACCTTGGGCAAGTTTCTTAACCTCATTGGTTTTAATTTCATTACCTGTAAAACGAGAACAATAGCATCTCCCTCAACGGTTTGTTGTGAACATTAGAATAGTGCCTAGCTTATAGTGAGTACTATGAAATTGTTTGCTATCATGATTATTAATAATAATATTATTATATATTTTCAAATGACACTGCTCTTTCATGTCCACTGACGTTGCCATAATTTCGGCTTTCTGTATTTTTGACTATTGCAAGAGCCTCCTAACTGATCTTAACTCCAGTTTTACCTCCATAAAATTCATCCTCCACAGTGTTGCCAGAGCAAGCTTCCCAAGACAAATCTTTTCTGTACAAAACTCTTCAATGGCTATCTATGATCAAAAGAATAAAGTACATAGTCCTTTGCTTGCCTTACATAACTCTACATATTCCACCCCAATCTCTCTACCTTAGCTTCCCCATGTATAATTTATGCATGGTTTGTCGACAATGTCCTGGGTCTCTATTAAAGACATCTCTTACAGCATCTCCTACTCTTCACTAACATACTCCAATTTGAAGTTTGGTTCAACAGTCTCCTCCCTGAAAAACTTTCCTTAAAACCTCAATCCATTTCCCTAGGCCCATCACAGCCACCCCTTCTTCAATGTTCCCAGACCTTTAGTGTATAGTTTTAATAATAACGACCTGTTTCCTTAACTCTCTCCCACATTAGACAGTGAGCTCCTCCAGGGAAAGGACAATGTCTCATTGATCCCTAGATACCCCAGTGCCAACCAACACCTTAATAAATGTCTGATGAATGAACAAATGATTGAATGAAAGCTCTTTGGAAACTTAGATATTGCTATTTGACTCTAAGAGCGACGACTGAGACTTAGCAGGGAAAGTTCCCTTTATAATAATGTTTGATGGAATTTGTTTCAACACGATCTAAGACCAGGAGGATTTTGTCTTGTTTTCTACTTGCATTATCCAGCTTTAGCATTTCCCAGTTGTCAGTATTTGCCTGAGCAATGTTCATGGGAAATTCTCTGGAAATGCCCCCATGTAACCCCAAAGGCAATCTGACTTCTACAACAAAATCCACAGGGCTATTTAGTGTTTGCTTATCTGTTTCCACGGGTAATATGACGTTGACAACTGAGATTGGGACATTCCAAAAATAAAAAACCTGCTGTGGATTGAGGTTCCCAGAGATGAGCTCAGAAATTAGCTCCGTTTTCCTACATCTAGGCCCATCCCTCCACTCCTAGTTATACTTGTCAAGCACTTGTCCAGTTTGTTACCTAATTATGGTCCTGTTCCATCTCTCAGGTCCCCTGAAGACCAAGTCTCAGACAGCGTAAGCATGACCAGCCTTCTTCCTAGTCATCGCAGGGTAATAGTGGAAAGGTCTGGAGTATGAGGGGAAGAGCCTAGAAAGCATAATTTGCAAACCCCATAGTGCCTCTCATTTGAAATATTCCCTCTCTAGAAGGCCCTTGCTAATAATACAGAAATGTATTCCTGGAGACGGTGGATTCTTTCAAGGGAAAGGGATAGAATAGTATCTTCAGAAGGAATGAATCTTGCAAACTGTTTTAAGGCATAAAGTGTGGACAGAGATCCTGGCATGGAGGAGGTGGCAAGATAGACAGGTGGGTGTAAATGGTGAGCAGGATCAGAAGTAGTTGGGATAAGAATTGGAGTAGAAGACAATTTTCTTTTCTTTTATTCACATATTTTTTACAACTTTATTTCATTTTATTTTTTCATTCTCTTATTTTATTTTAAGTTCTGGGACACATGTGCAGGATGTGCAGGTTTGTTACATAGGTAAGTGTGTGCCATGGTGGTTTGCTGCACCTACCAACCCATCACCTAGGTATTAAGCCCAGCATGCATTAACTATTTTTCCTGATGCCCCCCACCAGCCCCAGACCCTACTGACAGGCCCCAGTGTGTGTTGTTCCCCTCCCTGTGTCTATGTGTTCACATTGTTCAGTTCCCCCTTGTAAGTGAGAACATGCAGTGTTTGATTTTCTGTTCCTATGTTAGTTTGCTGAGGATAATGGCTTCCAGCTCCATCCACATCCCTGCAAAGGACATGATCTCATTCCTTTTTATGGTTATATAGTATTCCATGGTGTATATGTACCACATTTTCTTTATCCAGTCTATCATTGATGGGTATTTGGGTTGATTCCATATCTTTGCCATTGCATATAGTGCTGCAATGAACATACACGTGCATTTATCTTCATGATAGAATAATTTATATTCCTTTGGGTATATACCTAGTAATGGGATTGCTAGGTCAATGGTATTTCTGGTTCTAGATCTTTAAGGAGTTGCCACACTGTCTTCCACAATGGTTGAACTAATTTACATTCCCACCAACAGTGTAAAAGTCTTCCTATTTCTCTGCAGCCTCGCCAGCATCTGTTGTTTCTTGATTCTTTAATAATCACCATCTGACTGGTGTGAGATGTTATCTCATTATTGAGGTTTTGATTTGCGTTTCTCTAGTGATCAGTGATGTTGAGCTTTTTTTCATATGTTTGTTGGCTGCATAGAAAACTGCTCTGTCCAGGGAAAACCAGAACAAGTGGTCACCCTACCCTCATGCTTCATTCCAATCCCTTGCCCTTCCTTGTATTTAATTTTATCTGATTTCTTATCCTCTGACTTGCCCATGTGTTTGGCAAAACTTAGTTCTACCTACACTGACCACTTTGAAAGTAATGTATTTCCAAAAATTTTACACACAAAATGCCAAACTCTCTTAGTATTCCTATAAATATATTTCCAAGATGATTATAACCTCCCCAACATATATGTGTATGTGTGTGTATCCATACTTTTTTTATACAGCTACAAATCCTACGCATTTGCCTTGTGGTTTTCTTTTGTTCTTAATTAGCATTCTTTCCTATTGTGTCCACAGACCCATACGTATTTAATGTGTCACACTACATCTTATTGATGTTTCAATTTCCTTAACCTGTTGAGTGTTTAGGCATACTATTGTGCTATTTTCTCATGGGGCAGTGGGAAGAGTACTGGCCCTAGAGGAAGAAGACCTGGTGATTAATGCCAGTTTTACTCCTTATTAATTCTGTCCATTTTCTTGTGAGTAGGAGTAGATGGTGATAGTATTTTCCCTCTTGAACTCACTGCAGTGTTACACAGCTCAAATGGCATCATGAATATGAAAGCTCTGGGTCAACTCTAAGTCATTGTTGAAAAAGGTATTGTTATCATAAAAGGTGCCACTGTGAAACAATCAAAAAGGAGAAAATGAACGTCAAGTTTGATATGGCTTGGCTCTGTGTTCCCACCCAAATCTCACCTCGAATTATAATAATCCCCACATGTTAAGGGCAGGACCAGGTGGAGATAATTGAATCATGGGGACAGTTTCCCCCATGTTGTTCTCATGATAGTGAGTGAGTTCTCATGAGATCTGATGGTTTTCTAAGAGGCTTCCCCCTTCGCTTGGCCCTCATTCTCTCTCCTGCCACCCTGTGAAGAGGTGCCTTCTGCCACAATTGTAATTTTCCTGAGGCATCCCCTGCCATGTGGAACTGTGAGTCAATTAAATCTCTTTTCTTTATAAATTACCCAGTGTCGGATATTTCTTCATAGCAGTGTGAGAACGAACTAATGCAAAGCTTATTACTGAAAGAAAAGCATATCACTTAATACCGTGTTATGAACCCTTCCCAACATTTTTTTCTATGTATATAGAGATATATGTTAATTTGTAACAACTCAGTACACTTGCTTTGCATCTTGCCATTTCTTACACCATTGTGAATGTCTTTGCATTTGATGCTAATAAAATACTAACTTACATTATAATGGATAATGACTACATACAATTCTGAAGTACGAAAGTAGCATGATTTATTGTAACAATATTATAATTTGGAACATTTCGATTATTTTCATGTTATTCATGTTAGAATGAATACTTTAAATTGTATTCTTAATTATTTCCTTAGGATACATTCCTAAAAGTGGAATTTTGAGGTTAAAAGTTAAAGCACATTATATAAATCATGGCTTTTGGCAAACGTTGTCAAATTTCCCTTCTAGAAATATTGTGATGATATATATACACACCAGGAGTTTATTTCTCCATCCTGTAGGTAACATTAGACATTAACATTTTTGTTTGTTTGTTTGCTTGCTTGTAAATTAGGTAGGACAAATATGTCAATCTTGTTATTGATTTAACATCATTGCTCTTTTCATTGAAGGAGCCTTCCTATTTCAGTTTTTCTTTCTCTAATGGGGAGCTATATACTATCAAAAGGTCTGAAACTCTTTCTTTTCATTTTGTTTTACTATACTTATTTGAAAAGTATACATTTTATGTCCATCTTTCTAGTGGTTATCTTGAACATTTTACTATACCTATTCTAATATGTGTTTCTAATGTGTAGAATTAATACATTTCTATCTCCCCCTGACAAGCTAAGGATTTTAGCTTACTTTTACATCCCTCTGATTTCCCTGCCCTCATCCCCCAGGTCAGCTGTTTGTTTTCTAACTATAGCTATTAAGTCTGTATAGTCCATTAGGCTAAATGAAATTCTTCCTGTCCAGGATGAAAGCTGATCAAGAGAGACCATGCACTATGGAAATTATCTCTAAGGAGGCAACTTAAGCAACATAAAGAAGACTTTATTATCTCATTATCTCATGTATCCAAAGGTAGGAAGAAAGTCAGGCATCTATAGGGAATGAAACCAAGAAATAAAAAAAAAAATTGAGAACTCAACATGCACTTCTTATCTCCCATCTCCTCTTCTTTCAGTGCATCAACATTTTTTCTGAAACTTTTCTCTGTTACTCAGTGTTACAATGCGGAAATCTCCCTTGAGACTCATGGGAATGACTAGAGTGAGACTGGAATTTCTTTATCCCACTTCCAAATTTCCAGGAAAATGGCTATAATTGACCTATTTTGAGTCAGGTGACAACTCCCAGACAAATTGGCTACAACTAAGGGTGAGATTGCAGGGCAGAAATTTGGCTTCCTATCTTTGTGGGGTATGGCCATTTCCCAGAGAAAGACCCAACCCAATGAGTATCAACCACAGAGTGAAACTCCCAGAAAAACAAAAGCATTAAAGCATTACAGTAAGAACCTTGGCATGTGAATGAGATATAGAGGTCAATGAGCACTGTGATTCTTGCTTGAGTAGCTTTTTAAAAATACACCTGCCTAGGCTGTACCCAGATCTACTAAGTCAGAATGTATGGGGCAAAGAAGAGGGTACATAACACCAGCTGAATAAATTGAGGCCCATGGAAGGAAAATAATTTGCCTTGGGTCATTTAGCAATTATAGATGCAACTGAGATTAGAACCCAGGACTTTTTCCAATAAAGATCTGTCTGTGTCAACTATGCTAAACCCATGCAGGCAAGAGCCAGGGACTGGAAGAGGTAGAGGGCTGGGAAGTTCGCATGTGTTCTTGCAAAAGGGAAATGAAGTTGGAAACATGCAAATGTTCTGGGGATACGAAATTGCTCCAGGAAGGAGATAAATTTTCCTATATTTTATTATGAAAATGTTCTGAGCTTTAGTAGCTTTGTTGACTCTGTACAGTCATTCTCTGGGCTCAAACCGGTTAGCCTTGACCCAGAAAGTAGAAAAGTATGGAATACTGGTGACCTTCTTAGAAGCATAAACTCTACCACTGTGGTTGGGGCTGGGGACAGTGATTATTGGAGTGATTTTAGAAGTTCTTCTCTTTCACCCTCCGGTATCTCTACACTACCAACCTATCAGACAATCTGTTCAGTTTTTTGAAATTAGACCCTAAGTATACAGAATTAAATTAATCATAATCCATGGTTCTCAAGTCACTCTTGCATTGGTCCAAACATGGCCTTCTTTTCCTTCTTACCTTGTTGATTTTTAAACAATAAATGAATTCACCACCCAATACAGACACCAGGAACTTTGGAATAACCTGCATATACTCATGTATTCCTTCTTCCTTCTCCACACCCCCTTCTCTGTGATGTATTTGCCAACCTTAATTCTGTGTTTGTCATTCCTTTGCTTTTCTATGTGGTTTTATCTCATCTATATTTATTCCTAATAAGAATTTTTTTAAATTTAGTTATTTTTAGCTTTATAAAAGGGTTATAATCTCTGGGCTTACTATTTTTATTTAAAATCATGTTGCTAAAGGGGAAAAGGGTAACTTCACAGTGCAGAAGCCTGGCAGACACCATTTTAATCAAGGGATCAAAGTGAACCTCATCAGTAATGGTACAAATCAAAATCATGTGCTTGTTAGGATGCAATGAAAAGAACACAGCATTGCTTCTGGGATATCCTTGCCAAAAATACATAACTTGAATCTAATCATGAGCCTCATCAGACCAAAGTCCCACATTGAGGGACAGTCTATGAAATAACTCTTGTGTAATCTTTAAAAAATGCAAAGGTCATGACAGTCAAAGAAAAATTGAAGAACTGCTCCAAATGAAGGAGACTAAAAGGACATGACAAGCAAATGCAAAGTGCAATTCTGAACCAGACTCTTTTGCTCCGAAAGGTATTTTGGAATAACTGACAAAACTTAAATGAAATTTGAGAGTTACATAGTGGTTGAATATTAACACAATTTCCTGATTTTGATGGTTGTATTGTGGTTATTTAAGAGAATGCCCTTGTATGTAAAAATATATCCTAAAGTATTCATGGGTGATGGAGCCGCAGACTGGCAACTTGTTCTCAAATGGGTCAGAAAAAAAAAAGGCATTTGTACTGTACTTGCAACTTTTCTGTGAGTTTGAGATGGTTTCAAAATAAAACAAAAAAGCATAAAAATATATTGCTAAGATTCATCCAAATTTTTCCATATTACTATAGTTCATATATTTTGACTGCCAAGTAATATTTTATTAGAGTTCATTCATTCACTCTCTCAGTGATGGATTTTCAGTTTTCTTCATTATTGCTATTGTGGCTAGTGCATCTATGAATGTTACCCTATGTCTCCTGGCATGGATCTGAAAAAGTTTACCTTAGTTATGTACCTAGAAGTTAAATTGCTAGGTCATATGGCATATTAGTTTCCTATGGCTGCTGTAAGATTAACTACAAACATAGTGGCTTAATGTAACAAAATTTTACTCCTTTATAATTCTGGAGGCCAGAAGTTAGAAATGAATTTTACAGGGTTAAAATCAATGTGTTGGCAGGGCTGGTTCCTGCTGGAGATTCTATCTAGAGGAGTATCCATTTCTTTGCCTTTTTTGGTGTCTAGAGAATGCCTGTGTTCCTTAGCTCCTTAGCTTGTGGTCCCTTCCTTGATCTTCAAAGTGCATCAGTCCAGTCTCTGCTTCCATCATCACATCATAGTCTCCTATTACTCTGACTCCCTTGCATCTCTCTTGTAAGGTCAGCTGTGATTACATCAACCCCATCCAGATAGTCCAAGATTATCCCTAATATGGACAAGTCTTTTTTGCCATATAAAGTAACATTCACAGGTTCTGTGGATCAGAATATGGACACTTTTGGGAGGCCATTACTCGGTTTACCATGTAAGGTATACGAATATTTAAGTCTATTTGAAATTATACCATTATGGATCATTTTCTTTGAATTGTTAAGTGCCTACTTTTAAATGATGAGTACCCTGGGAAGGAGAAAAATGATAATCCATTACATATGTAAAATATTTGAAGCATCTCAAAGACATCCCTCATGCTCACTGTTTCCTTTACTCCTCACAATCCTACATGCAACGAATAGGGCAGGCACCATTAGGTTGAAACATAGAAGCTGCTCATATTAGATTATCTTTGACCTGCAAAAGTAAGATTTTCATATTTTCTAACCTAATATTATATCCTCATTTTATAGAGGAGGAAACAGCTCTGAAAATTTAGGTGACTGTCTTCAGGTCATGCAACTAGTAAATATCATAGCAAAATTTTACACAAGGCCTCTTGACTCCCCAAATCAACACCTCTTCCACCAGGTCATATGGAAAATGCTTGTTGGTGTGACTATTATCACTAGATAATCTTTATGATAAACTGTGGTAGACTACTGATTAATCAAGATATGGGGAGTAGAGAGGGAAGAAGATCATCATGGAAATCTGAGAAGAATTGAAGAATTATCAATAGTTCTAAGTCAGGCTTAAAGCAATTCCACTGTTAAACTTCTATTATGTGAGATGGGAAGGGCTCGGGGATTAAAGATGAGGCAGAATAAAGTGGAGATCTAGATCCTGTTCCTATTCAACTAGAGCAGCGACTCCAAATTTTCTGAAGCCCTTTGGGGAGATGAGCTCATTTCAGGTTCCTATTGCACGTTAGCCATGGTTCATACACACCTAGGCAACTAAATTTTGAATACAAATGCACTGACAAATTGACCTAACATTTGTCAGGGTCTAAAAAAGAAATACAGGTTCTGCTGGTATAGGAAGGCAGGTTAGCCAAGAACATGTCAGAGGATGGGAATGTGTAGTGTCAAAAGGACCAGTGCATATACTGTAGATGACATAGTATCTGGCACATGACAAAGTGGAAATTTGGGACAGAATAGGAGGGTGTTGCCTATTGCTGCTGCCTAGGAAGCTCTGCTGAGGGAAGCCCTGGACATCCATCAATATGCGCCAGAGCCTAGACTCTGCCCAACCTCAGTAGGTCACTTTCTCTCTCTGGTCATCTATTTTCTCATCTTCTCCATCAGAGGATTTAATAGCTTGGTCTTTTAGGAATCTTCCAGTTTGGATATTCTTTTTTTTTTTTTTTTTGAGACAGAGTCTCGCTCTGTCGCCCAGGCTGGAGTGCAGCGGTGCGATCTAGGTTCACTGCAAGCTCCGCCTCCTGGGTTCAAGCCATTCTCCTGCCTCAGCCTCCCAAGCAGCTGGGACTACAGGTGCCCGCCACCACGCCCAGCTAATTTTGCTTTTTTGTATTTTTAGTAGAGACGGAGTTTCACCATGTTAGCCAGGATAGTCTCGATCTCTTGACCTCGTGATTCATCCGTCTCGGCCTCCCAAAGTGCTGGGATTACAGGCGTGAGCCACTGCGCCCAGCCCCAGTTTGGATATTCTATGAGTGCTTCTATACATTGCAGAATGGGATCGAAATGACCCAATTCTTCCAAAGGAAAAAGGGGAGACTTCCTCCTCCGTTTCTTATAGGGTCTCTGATTGCTTTGTGGAAATGTCATTTTCCCTCCAAGGACACTTATTATTTGGAGTACAGGGGATGCACAAAGTCACGTAGAATTTCCCAAAGTGGTCCCACAGATCATTAGTCCCAAAAGACTTCCTTCAAAAAACATTTTATATTATAGCAGAAAATATCCCATTTATAATAGCAACAAAAGATGAAATATCTAGAAATAAATTTAATAAGAAATATATGAGATCTACAAGATAAAAGGTTTATAACTGTGGAGGGAATAAAAAAAATTGAACAAATGGAAAAAGTATCTTTTATTGTGGGAAAGGAAGCCAAAACCTCAAAAAGATGTCAATTCTCAGTAGGTAATATGTAAGATTAAAAATAATCCCATAAATACACCAACTATATATTTTTTGAAATAGATAAGCTAGTTTTAAAATTCATTTGGAAAAATAAACAAAAATGTACATCCAGGAAAAGTCAGAAAAAACAAGAATGACAGAGAACAAGACCTATCAGATGCTAAAGCATACCATAAAGCTTTAAAAATTAGAACAGTATGCTACTGATGAATGGAAAATGATCCACATAATTAAAAGTTTTAAAGTAGATCTAAATATGCATAGGAACTTAATAAATATTTAAATTGGTGGTATCTCAAATCATCGGAGACAAGATAAATTATCCAATAATTGTTGCTAGTACAACAGAGTGATTATCTGGGGAAAAAAAAAGGATGTATAAACCACACCTTGCCCTAGTATAAATTTCAAAATAATCAATTAGTCAAATGTAAAAATGTAGAGAGCACTTTGGGAGGCCAAGGCGGGGCATCACCTGAGGTCAGGAGTTTGAGACCCCCCTGGCCAACATGGTGGAACTCTGCCTCTACTAAAAATACAAAAATTAGCCAGGCCTGGTGGCAGGCACATGTAATCCCAGCTACATGGGAGGCTGAGGCAGGAGAATCCCTTGAGCACGGGAGGCAGAGGTTGCAGTGAGCCTAGATTGTGCCATTGCACTCCAGCCTGGGGTACAAGAGCAAGGCTTTGTCTAAAAAAAGAAAATGTAAACAAAAGTACTAAAAAAATGGTGGGAGAATTATATCTTCAGATAGAAAAAAGATTTCTAACTATAATTTTTAAAATTTGAAAGCCTAAAACAATTAATTTTGATGACATTTAAAATTCTATATGGTGAAAATACCATAATTAAAGATAAAAGGCAAAGAACAAATTGGGAAAAATGTTTTTCAACATATATAACCAAGGGCTAATTTCTCTAACACATAAAAAGTTCTTACAAATCAATAAAAAGAAAACCAACAACTCAATGGAAAAAGGACAAAGTTCATAAAGAGTTCACAGAAAAAGATATACAAATGGCTTTAAACATGTGAAAGAATGTTCAATTTCACTCACAATAAGAAAAAATACAAATTATGGCTACACTGAAGAAAACATTCTTCACCTACCATTTTGTCAAAGCTCCAAAAATTTGATATGTGACTCATACACTTTATATATATATACCTTAAAGTGTCAGTATTTTTGCTGTGTTGCTCCATCCTTTCCAAGATGGTAAAAGCCTGCACCTTGGAGTCAAACAGACATGAGTTTAAATTCTGATTGTGCTGCTACCAGCTTGTCATTTTGGGTAAATGACATCGTTTCTTTAAGCCTCAGTTTTCTCATTTGCAGAATGAATGAGATAGTTTTGTGGGTCTGTTTTGGACAGCAAAAATTCTGACAGGAGCTACCACTTTCTGACTACCTGCCAGGTGTTCCACATACATGATTATCTCAATTCATCCTGCAAACCACACATTGGGATGAATATCTTTTCCCCATTTTCACAGGTTAGGAAACAGCCCCAGATGGGCTAAGAAATTAGCCCAAGGTAAGTGGCAGAATCAGGATTTTCAAAGTCAGGTTGAATCTAGCCCCAATATCCACACTGTTTCCACTACGCAGCACTGCCTTTCACAACGTCTGACACAATGTCTGAGAGGAGGTGCCTGTGCTATTTAAGCTTTCTTTTTAAATTTAATTTAATTAATTTATTTATTTATTTTTAAAATATTATTATTATACTTTAAGTTCTAGGGTACATGTGCATAACGTGCAGGTTTGTTACATATGTATACTTGTGCCATGTTGCTGTGCTGCACCCATCAACTCGTCAGCACCCATCAACTCATCATTTACATCAGGTATAACTCCCAATGCAATCCCTCCCCCCTACCCCCTCCCCATGATAGGCCCCGGTGTGTGATGTTCCCCTTCCCGAGTCCAAGTGATCTCATTGTTCAGTTCCCACCTATGAGTGAGAACATGCGGTATTTGGTTTTCTGTTCTTGTGATAGTTTGCTAAGAATGATGGTTTCCAGCTGCATCCATGTCCCTACTGCAATTTCCATCCCTTTACACTCACAGTCTGGCTGAAATTCCACCCCCTTCCAGGTCACACTTGTCCAAAGTAATGTCCTTTGCTCTTCCAACAATGATGGTCTACACCACTCATAATCCTTTTTTTTGACTCCTCATCTACAGCCCATCTACTGTAGCCAGGTACAACTACTTGACGTTTTGACTGTGTATGCCTTTTCTCAAGTGTATGCCTCTTTTTTCCCATCAGCTTGTAGACTTTTCATTTCTGTATTCTCTATCCCTGGGGCTTCTCTGGTGGCTTGCACATTCTGGTCAACTAAATCTGTTTAGCTCCTCCTCATCTTGTGTATTGAACTGTAGGTGGGAGGACTTGGAACTTCTCCAACTGCCTGGCTCAGGAGCTCTTGGTCCTCCTCCATAGTCTCTGCTTTTTCTGCCTGGAGGCCCACGGTGACAGATCCCCTCACTTGTTCTCTGCCTCACAGGATTCACGGCTCAGACATACCCAGTAATAAATAACAACTTAGATGATTGTGTCTGGTAGCTAATTGACTGTGTAACATAGGCTACCAGGCTCTGGGGCAGCACAGCATGCTGCTTGTAATTAATCACCCTCATCCCAGCCTGACTACCCAGCTATGTCGAATCACAGAGCAATTAGGCATTTTCTGAGTGGGTTTCCCTGCCTAGGTTGGGAAGGTGGAAAACATCCTATTAATGTAGCTTTCTGTAGGTTCTCAGAACCACATTGATTCTATGAGAAGTCAACACTGTGCTGGCACTGTTAAATGCTGTAGGACTTGGCAATATAAGGAAAAAATAATCTATGCCCTCCAGGACTACATAACTAAGTTGGAAATATAAGACAAAATTCTAGTAAGAATAATTTTCCACGTCATATGAGAGGTATAAATACATTCCTATGAGATAGAAGGTACCTTTTGACTAAGAAATGGGGAAGTTAGCAACATGTAGTGCAGAATCATAATATAGTATGATGGTTCATATTAGGATCATCCATGAGAACAGTTCGAAGATATAGATTCCCAAACTCTACCCAATAACAACTAAATCAGAATCTCTGAAGAGGAAAAAAAAAAAAAATTCTCTATCTAGGTATCTGAGAAATCCTGATGCCAAATATGTTTAGTGCAGCTACCCAGCCCACATTTATTCTCTAAAAGCTTTGGCTCAGTCCTATAAGGGTGGGTTGCTACAGCTCTCTGAACCATGTAATCCCTCCATCCCAGCCTTCTCTTGCCACAGCTCATTGTACTAAGGGTGTGTACCAAACTGAAGCTGAGTCTCTTTGGAGTTGAAAGTCAGAAACTCTGATTGAGTAATTGAGTGTGCTGGATCTAGAAGGTGAATTGTATTCTGAGTCTAAGGGAGCCATTTGAAAGCTGTACACAAATAAGAGAGAGAAATTACTTCTATCCTTGAAAACTCTTTGGTCTCCATTCCCTGTCCTTTATGTGGCACTTATACTTTCTGTAATAAGTTTTACAAGAATCTTTGTTTTATTGTAGGATGCCTCCATTAGTTAAATGTGCTTGTGTGAGTTTCAACTTTTTCTCGTAGACAGTATAATTTATAGGAGAGCGACCTTCTCTAAACAGAAGAGATTTCAGAGGCCAGCTATTCCAACCTCCCACTTCAGGCAGGATCTATCCTCTCCACTTGATTCAAAGTTAAATTGCTTATCACTGTGTTTAGCAAACTAGATGCTCAAAAAAGCCCCTGGGCCTTACACCTTCTGAGATAGGAAACTTGGTACCTCCAATTTAGATGCTTTGACTGCTAGAAACTCCTTGTTATTGGGCCAAAATCTCCTATCCTATAAATTTGTATCATTGAATCTTCTCTCTGAAACCAGACAGACTAATTCCATCCCCCTTTCATCATAATAGTAAACAAATTTTTTAAGACAGTTTTCTCAATTTCCCCTCCCCATCTTTTCTTTTTCAAGGTAAGTATCTTGGCTTACTCAAGATATTTACTGTTCTTTCAATGACATCTACTCCAGACCCTTCATCATTCTATTTCCCCCCAAACTGGTTACTCCAATTTGTCAATGTTCTAACATTAAAGTATGATGCCCAAAATGAGACAAAGATTCCAAGGGATGTCATCATCCCTGTTTCTATTGTAGTCTTGAGAGGCAAAATAAATTTGCAGTTCAAATGTAGTGTAGTAGTTCAGTCTCCTTTGCCTTTGACAATAATCCTTTGAGGTAGGTCTTACTCTTGTTCAATTTTACAGATCAAGGAACAATAAATACTGGAGCAGTTATATGTATTGTCTAAAGCCATACAACTAAAAAGTGATGGAGCCAGATTGTTAGGAGGTGAATTGTGCCCCCCACCCCCGCCATAATTCATGTTAAAGTCCTAACCTCAGAACCTTAGAGTATGTGGTTGTATTTGGATACAGGGACTTTAAATAAGTAATTAAAGTAAAATTAGGTCATTAGCATGGTCCCTAATCCAAGATGACCAGTGTTCTTATAGCAAGAAGAAATTTAGACATAGACATGCACAGCAGAAGACCACACGAAGACAGACGGAGAAGCCACTCAGCTAAAGCCCAAGGAAAGAGTCCTCAGAAGAAACCAATCCTGCAAATATCTTGCTCTTGATCTTGGACTTCTGGCCTCAAGAAACATAAGGAAGTCAATTCCTGCTGTTTAAGCCATCCAGTCTATGGTACCCTGTTATGGCAGCCCTAGAAGACTAATACGTAAGTGTTAAACCTCATCCTTAGATTCCAACTGCCATGTCCTCCTCTTTACTACACTCTTCTGCCCAGGTTTTCTTCCTAGACTAGCCTCACCTCAGGGCATGCTGAAGATATTAAAAAGGCTCAGCTGCAAACTCTCATGAGTGAGTTCTCTCACTGTTATTATAGAAATGAATGCCTCAGAGTAATGACAAAAATGGAGCTCTTTGATTCAGGTCCAGGCATCTGGACATAGGACAAGTCCAGATGGGACATAGGAGAGTGAGCTGGACCTGAGAATTGGGGACCATTTTGAGTTTTCTGATGGAACATGTGCTCAGGCAGAGCTATAGCACCAAGGTGGGTGCCATTTCTGATTTTGTTTTCAACAACAACAACAAAAAAATGATTTCTTTGCAACAAGCCCTATCTCATCATTTAAATATAGCATAGGAGTAGAAAGGAGTCACACTGCAAGCATCATTTATTTCAAGGCATAGTTCCATGTCTCCCAAAGACGACAAGCCCATCTCCCTCAGAGACCCATGTCCAGATCCAAACTGAACATATGAAACAGGCAAGCCCAGAATAAAGTCAGCTCCAGGCCTTGGCAGGTTTCACCCTTATCCCATAGTCCTTCCTTCACAGCCCTCCACTCCCCTGCACCCCCAATCAGGCCAACTCCTAGCCTCTGAGCCACCAGGGAGCTGTTTTTGAGGGGTAATTGATAGGGGTTTAAGCATCACATAAGGAAAATACCATGAACTCTATTTTTCAGAGAATTGTTTGGCTCTGTGTCCCCACTCTGATCTCACCTTGAATTGTAATAATTGCCATGTGTCAAGGGTAGGACCAGGTGGAGATAATTGAATCGTGAGGGTTGTTTCCCCCATACTGTTCTCACAATAGTGAGTTCTCACGAGATCTGATGGTTTTATATGAGGCTTCCCTCTTTACTCAGTTCTCATTCTCCTTCCTGCCGCCATGTGTTTACTTCCCCTTCCACCATGATTGTAAGTTTCCTGAGGCCTCCCCAGCCATGCTGAACTGTGAGTCAATTAAACCTCTTTCCTTTATGATGACCCAGTCTTGGTTGTGTCTTTATTAACAGTGTGAGAATGGACTAATACAATCTCATGAAACATCTAGATCATGAGCATTAGAAACAGACAGACTTCTATTACTCACTAGGTGTACAGGCATAACCTGCGACCTAGTTAAGAGTGTCAGCTTTGGAGTTAAGCTATTTGCATCTGACCCTTGGCACTACCACTTAAAATAATTGCTTGTTTGTTTGCGGCCTTCATTTACAAAATGAAAGGTTTTCATTTGTAAAATGGAGGAAACACTTATCTTACAGGGTTATTGTTAGGATTAAGTGAATAATGCACATATAGGAGACCCTGCCTAGCACATAATGTTTTGTTTGTTGGTTTTTTTTCTGAGATGGAGTCTTGCTCTGTCACCCAGGCTAGAGTGCAGTGGTATGATCTCAGCTCACTGCAACCTCTGCCTCCTGGGTTCAAGCAATTCTCCTGCCTCAGCCTACCGAGTAGCTGGGATTACTGGCGCCTGCCACCAGGCCCAGCTAATTTTTGTATCCTTAGTAGAGACGGGGTTTCACATGTTGGCCAGGCTGGTCTCGAACTCTTGACCTCGTGATCCGCCCGCCTCAGCCTCCCAAAGTTGCTGGAATTACAAGCGTGAGCTACCGTGCCTGGCTAGCATTTAGTTTTAACTTACACACTGATATTGTATTCACTATGTGCCAAACAGTGTTGTAAGCACTGTACAAATTAACTCATTTAATTCTCATGTCTATGATGTGGGTGCAATTGTTATCTCTACTTTCCAGGTAAATAAAATGAACCATGGAGATGTTAAGTGATTTACTCAAGGTAAATGACAGAGTTGAGAAATAAACCTTGAGGTCTTGGTTTTAGTTGATTCTAAACCACTACACTGTGTAGCACTCAGTAAGTCTTTCTTATTGTTATTATTAGGGGTGTAACCTTGAGCAAATCCTTTGGTCTCTGTAAGCCTCAATTTTCTCACCTGTAAATTAGAGACAGCACCAATGTATGTTGTGAGGATATAATGCATGAGAACAATATAGCATAATATGCAGCATATACAGTAGTATTCAAAAGATGTGTTTCTCTCTCTCTCTCTCTCTTTTTCTCTCTCTCTCTCTCTCTCTCTGTCTCTCCTCTAGATCTTCTTAAACTTCTTTCTGTGGTTATAAGAACATCTCCAGCCTGAGGAGGCAGATACTGATCTAGCACAAAACTTGACTTGGTTCCAGTTTTTCAGTACTCTACTGAGGCTGTTTAGTCTATTCTTAAGACACCTTGCTGCAACTTCAGGGCATGTTAAATATTATCCCTCCCCTCTCCAAAACTGGAATGGCCCCAAGCCTGAACTTTGGCAGAAAGACTTTTCTAGCTCTAAAGGGTGTGTCTGTCCATTTACTGCATTTCTGTTTAGATGAGAAACTTCTGAAATGACTGGAATGCTCCTTATAAACATTCTTAATTCTCATTTGTTTGCTCAAATTTTTTATCCGGTGGCCACACCCAAATCTTTCAAAGTGTTTTTAAAGTTGGCAATTTACAAGGATCCTAGATTCATTTGTTGCCACTTTTATGATTGTCCAGGGTTTGACAGGAAGTTTAGAGGTGAAAACAAAGTGCTAGTCATACAGTTTGTTCTCGATTTTGCTACTCTGACATGGTCAGAGAGAAGGCTAGCTGCAGATTTGGAGTGTAACTGTATCATACATACAAAAGTACTCAGAATCATCCTTCCTCATTTCCCTTCCCACCTGTTCCCTCCAAGCAATTGACAGTAGGAAGACCAGGATTCTAGTTATCTGATTACCGTAACAAGTTCAGTGATGAATTAAATCAAGGGTCAGCAAACTTTTTCTATAAAGCGCTAGATAGTAAGTTTTTTAGAGTTAATGGGCCATATGACTTTTGTCTCAACTACTCAACTCTGCTCTTGTAGCTAGCGCAGCTACATAACATGTAAACAAGTAGGCATTTGGTGTGTTCTAATCAAACTTTATTTGCAGAAGTAGGTGGCAGGTTGGACTTAGCTGGCAGGCCATAATTAAGTGACACCTAATTTAAATCATAGTGAAAAGCATCTTCATTGCAGAAAGTTCAGGAAGGAACAGAAATAAATAATAAGAAGAAATAGGCAGTTTATTGTAGCCATCAAATACAAGGACTCTGGAGGCAGCATGCCTGGATCAGTGTTGTGGGACCATGAGCAAGTAAATGCAAGCTTCTTTATCTGTAAAATAGGAATAACTATAGTGTATTCCTCATACAGTTAATGGGAGAGTAAAATGAAATGATGCAGGTAAGAACTGGAAACCTAGTCTCTTAGTCAATTCAGGCAGCTATAACAAGATACAAGATTGGTGGCTTAAACAACAAATATTTATTTTTCACACTTCTGGAGGCAGGTAGATCTCGTGTCTGATGAGGGCTCGCCTCCTGGTTTGTAGACAGCTGTCTTCTGGTTGTAATCTCACATGGCAAAGAGAGAGAAAGAGGAAGCAAGCTCTCTCTTGTCTCTTCTAGCAGGGTATTCATCCTATTATGAGGGCTCCACCCTCATGACCTAATGACCTCTCAAGGGCCCTACCTCCTAATCCCATCACATTTGGGGTTAGGATTTCAACATATGAATTTTGATGGAGGTGCTTAGGAGTGTAGTGAGCACAAATATGTCTTCATAACACCTGGTAAGCACTTTGCTTGTTAGCCGTGACAGAAAGAGGCAGCAGGGTATTGTGGGTGAATGTGGAGTCAGAGACCAGAAAGCCTGGGTTTGCAGCCCTGCTCCGGCTGGCATTTACTAACTGTGTGACTGTGGGCAATTCCTTAACCTCTCTGTGTCTTAGCATCCTCTGCAGTAGCAGTCCCTGTCTTATAGGGGTGTTATGTTAGATGAATGAATACATCCAAACTGCTTAGAACAGTACCTGAAATTTTGTAATCATTGCAGATGCAACTTTCAAAATTATCATCATTATTATTAATAAGTCATTTCACATGCCCTGAGGCAATTACTATTAACACTTTGGACCCTTTCCTTTCAGTAATTTTATATGATTGTGGCCACACTACTGATGTATACATAATTTATTTTTTATTTGACATTTTCTGTGATTACTTACCCCTCTTATTAAAAACCTTTTGCTGAAAGGCCATTTTATTTGCTCTGTAATAGGCTATGGAGTAAGCATGCCATAATTTCTTTAATTTTTGCCCTTGTCCTGGACATGTTGTAGTTTACAGCTATTGTTATTTGAAATAATATTGCTATAAATATCTGTGGGCACATAGTTGTTTGCATATTTTTTATTCTCTCCTTAGGACAATTTCTCCAAAGTGGAATTACTGGGGCGAAAGAGTATGCATATTTTTAGGTTGGTATATATGTGTGCTCAAATTACTTTCTGTCTTAGTTCATTGTGTGCTGCTATAACAGAATGTATCAGTCTGGGTAATTTATAAAGAACAGCACGTGTATGTGTGCATGAGATAAAGAAGGAGAGAGGGAGGGAGTTGGCTGAGCTTATCCTTTTATCAGGGACCCACTTCCTCCCACTCCCTCAATAACAGCATTAACCCGTTTATTAGGGCAGAACCTTCATGACCTAATCACTTCCTAAAGATCCCACTCCCAACACTGTTGCATTGGCGATTAAGTTTCCAACACATGAACTTTGGGGGGACGCATTCAAATCATAGCACCTTCCAACATGGATGTACCCATTTACAGTATTTCCATCACATTCCCATTCACCATGTTAATTTCCTCCTCAGTCAAGTGAGGCTAATAAAGCCAGGTTGAGGCTAATGAAGTCAGCTTGATCTTCCTTATACAGTTATTATAAGAATCAATATGTATGTAGACATGCTTTGGAAACAACCATGTGATACAGCACTGTAGTCATTTCTCTTGGATAAAAGCATCTGGTTAGGCCAAGTGACATCCAGAGGTTGGGATGTTGCACTAAACGTGACTCCCCCATGTTGAGCCTACCTGTGGTGAAAACGGCCAACACATCTAATTCAATTAAGATTATAGGTACATTATGGTCCTGACCAGCTTTTTAGGCTAACCACAGTAAGCAATCATTGTCATGATTTCATGACTTAAGTAACTACGATCTTAATTTGGGCTTTCCAAAGAAGAGCACTGCTCACTGATGATGTGAAGCTTTTTCCCAAATGGGAAACAAACAAACAGTGGCCTAGGAACAAGCACCTTCTTCATTTCAATATGTGACAGTGGCTATGAGTTTTTCATACTTTATTGATGTGTCAATATATAAATTCCCTACAAGCCAGCCAAGGTATCATGGAAAAAGCACTAAACACTGAACACAGAGACCTGTGCTTAAATCCCAAGACTCTGACTTATTTGTTTGACCTTAGGTGAATCACTTCTCTTGTCTGAGCTTCATTTTCTTGACATTTAAAATAAAGATACCAGTACTAATCTTACTAACATTTTGAAGTTTGGAGGAGGCTTAAGTAAGATTATATATGTGAAAGCACAAATTAAAAATCTATTCCACTGCCACGTAGTAGGTGTTCCTTAAAGGAAAGTAAAAATACAAGTATGTCAAAACACCTAGTATATTGCATGTCACTCAGCAGTTGATCAAAATTATTTGTCAACTCTGTTTCTGGTATAACCATTTGTTTATTGGCCCAAGACTTTGGTTACTTGGCAACTTTTCCAGGAAGTATTCTGGAGCCTTTTCCAACTCCTATCTTAGATAGACTTGACCTGATTGAGTAGAGGCACCATTATTTTTTAAGCAATTTCAGTTGTTTTCCAATTGGAAAGGGGGTTTGTAATACATAATGTCATGATAAAATCTTTTTGCATAAAGCTTTCTACACATTCAGGAATTTATTTCCCCCCCATCATTTAGGATAGATTTCCCAAAGTAGAATCACGGGGTTAATGGGTCCACTCTTAAAGTTTAGTTACATTTTCAAATTGCTTTCCAGAAAGTTTATGCTAATTTTCACTTATATATTACTTGTATGCCTTGAATTTTACTTAACCCTCATATGGGTACCTCCTACACACATCATTTATAATATCAGCAACACGATGTCATACTTTTCATATACGTGTTAGCCCTTGCAAATTGGGAGCTCATGGGGACAGATTTGTTGACATTTGTTGAAGCATGAATGAAAAGGGAGAAAAGAAAGAAGGATGGAGAAGGAAGAAAATAAGGAAGGAGAAAAGAAGAAGAGAAAGAAATAGAGACAGAGAGAAAAAAGAAAGGAGAGAAGAATATATAGACATAGAAGACCACGCAGGACCAGATAAATGAAGTATGGAGAGGAAAGAGTTTCTGGTTTTAGCTGCCAGCACTAATTAAAGCCTCCTATGGAGCACTTTTCCTCGAAGAGAGGAAGGGCAGCATGTCACATACTATAAGGTGCATATACATGAGTAAATAAATTGCCAACCAATACATTTTTAAAGGGAGCCCATTATGCTTATTTATTGAAGCTTTCAAGTGTTACGTCGGATCCTGCAATGAAGTAAATTATTAAGCATCTCTGTATCTACTCTGGAAAATATCACGGCTGCTTCTTTTGAGCCTTATTTCTATTTCCACTCTGAGTCCTTCTTTTGGGGCACTTGGAGTAATTCTTTGTGATATGCATCACTAGAGTACCTCTTAAGAAAATGTCAGAGACCACCCGCTCCCAGTTTTTACAGAACTCTAGTAGACAGAAATTATCTGTGACTAATTAATATGGATGTTGAAAATCAAAGTAATGTTTATCATATTCATTTTTCTGTGATCCCTTTCTCCCTTCTCGAAGTTCACCTGATTTCTACCACTTTTTCTTAATCTTGCCTCAAAGAAATGTGTGTGTTTGTTGTTTTCTTTCAGAAACTAGAAATTGGAAATAGTTGACCTGGAGTTTGAATGTAACTAAAGTTGTCAGTCATTTGACTGCCTCCAAAACCTGCAGAGATTTTACTTTCAAAGTGAAGGCAAAAATAACTATACAACTCAGTCAAATGAAAGCAAATGCAGGGGCTAGTAAATTAGAAAAGAGTTTCAATCCTATTTTTGTGAATGCTCTAGCTCATTGACTTCAGTGAATTCAAGCTTCCTTTCCAATTCTATCACCCTCAGCTCCTCTGCATGGAACCAGGTGGGGAGAGAGTGAACCTCCAAATCATGCAAAGGGCTTCTTAGCCTGGCTTGACCACTTTGGAACAGACTGTCTGTGGGCAAAGGATTCAACCTCACTCAACCTCAATTTTCTCAAATGCAAAAAGGGTATGTGGCAGTACTTAGATTGTTATGAGGATGAACTAAAAATAAGATATTCATGTCAAATATCAGCATAGTTCCTCAATTTTCCCTATGGCTCACACTTTCTGCATATGGAATTCTATCCATTTTTCAAGATACAATTCAAATACCACCTTCCAAGTGAATCATTCCTGGACCCGCCTCTGATATCTTATATATACCATCAGTCACACACACATCTCATATGACTTATCACTTTTACTGCCTGGGATTCTTTGAGACAGTTCTAGACCCCAACACTTTTTATTTTTAATCCAGAGTGATGGGAATGTAGGCCATCCCAATAAATCAGTATTTTTAGCCTAACCAACTCATTTAGCAGGGCAACACTACTTAAGAATGGAAATGGCAAAGCAATCAAAAGCTCTTGCAGGGAGGCAGATTCCAATTTTATCAAACATGAGACCTACCATTTCATTTTTTCTTCCTGTATGAGATCTTTTTGGTGGGTCTAGGCCTTATTCCCTCAACTAGAGTTTAAGTTGTTGAGGGCAGACAGTAAGTCATGTGCTTCTTTGCTTCTCTCCTTCGTATCTGGCATAGCATTTGCAGTAGATTTATTGAGAGTATTCCAACTGAATTTTTAGAGTTGTCTGGAATGTCAGAAAAAAAGTACTTATTAAGCAAGGGGACAAACTTGGATGCAATGTATGGGATTTATTTGGGAAGACAATCACAGTACTTACCATATTATGAAAGCAACCTCAGGAAATCTCTTCCACAGGAAAATTACATTGCTTTTCCTTCATGCCTTCATCCAGCAAATACAAAGTGAGAGCCTGCTACTATACAGGTCTCTGTTCTCAAAAATCTTACATCAAAATTGAGGAAATAAGTCTCTACAACCATAAAAATGATCCTGGCAGCAGTCCCTAGATTAATGAAAATGAGATGCCAGCTCTCATGCTTGATAAATGATATGACTCATCTCAGATTAGGTTGGATTCTCATTAACTGGTCACAAATCTGTGTCCCTCATTTATCTAGGAGCTATTCAAGGGCAAGAGCCATGCATTAATCATCTTTCTATTCCAATGTGTAGAACAGTGCTTAACATTCATTCATTCATGCATTCATTCACTCAATGCATTTTTAATGAGCATCTACTATGTGCAGGCCATAGTAGGTGTTCCTCCTGTCTCAAATCTTTCAAGACCCCTGTCCTTCTAAAGTACATCAAAATCTATCTCAAAGGAATGTCATCCTTTTAATTCAGTTAACACATTTTTAAAAAGCTCTTACTATGTGCTAGGCATTGAGGAAACAGCAAATCAGATGGACACAATTCTTGCTCTCCAAAGGCTCTCAGTCTAGCATGAAAAGACAGATTATTCTGAAAAAATATCATATGCCCTGAGGGACATCTGACTCTATGCATTCATATCTAACTGCCTCCCCTCTCCTTTCCCATTACCTGTTTTATCCTTACAGCTTTCTCTGCTACGTGACTCATCTCAGTTTGTGCCCCTCCTAGTCCTTCCAATCCGACCTACTTCCTGCCCACAACCCAGCTTCACACACAGGCTCCTGGCTCTGGCTCCCTGTTGGTTTGTAAACCATAAACCATCTTTGGGGTAATGCAAGTCAGTTCAACTTGGCTCTGGAGACCTCACCCACTCATTTACCTTCAGGGTGTAGCCCCCAAGGCTGCCTAGGAAATAGTGTACGGTAGCAGATACTCATTTTGTATTTGCTAAATGAAGGCATGAATGAAGAGGCAACATAACTTTTCTTTCAGCGCAAAGGTTTGCCAGGGGTCAGCCTTCATGTTATGATAAGTGTAAGTGCTGCAATTGTCTTCCTGGCAATGGAGCCTTTCTAGAACTCGTGGTTGAGGGGGAGGAGTGCTTTAAAAACCATTTTTAATTAGGCAATTATGACAATTAAATATTTGAGACTCGGGGTTCCTAATCCTTATTTGATTTCCACTTTAATTTCCTAATAATGCACATCTCTGTTCTCATTGTAATCTTTCCCTTTGAATCTGTGTGAGATTCATTTGCTCGAGATAATTGCTTCTCTATAAGGCTCTCTCTTGTCATGTTCACAATGATCTAATATTAAGTGGGGGAGGGGCACACATTATTTACTGTCATGAGAAAAATTTTTAGAAGAGTGGTGAATACCGGTTTTCTCATTTTATTCCATCAGAGACAATGAAATAAAGAGGTGACAAGAGGAAAGCAGCTCTGACAGTTCTGATAAGAAATTACATCAGCGTGTTTCCTCTTTGCCAGGGTTCCTGAACTCCAGATGGAACTAGAAGGGGCCCAAAAGAGGAGACACAGCAGCAAATATTTATTGAGTGCCTACTAAGTGTCAAACTCTGTGCTAGACATTTTAAAGACACAGCTCATTGGGTTGTGATCACAATAAGAGAGGTAGCTATTGTTTTCCTTATTCTACAGACAAGGCTCCAAGAGAACATTCATTGTCCGGTTTAAATCATCAGCAAATTAGTGACCAGGCTGTAATCTAGGTGCTCCTGAGCCCGTAGTCTATGTCCTTTTCACCCCACTGTGCTACCTCCATTGATCTTGACTTCAGAAACTATGTGACCTTGAACAAGTTTTTATTTAACCCCTCTGAACCTCAGTTTCTTCATCTGCAAAACGGAGGATGGAGGAACCTTCTCTGTGAGAATGAAACAAAATATGCAAAATCCTTGGTACTAAATACACAATAGCTTTACAATTCAAATAACTGCTATTATTATCCTTTATCAGAACAGGAGCTTGCAGCTCCATAGACACCTGAAATATTAGTGAGTAACAATATGACATGACTATTGAGACTTAGCGTAGGCATCTACAGGGCTGGGGCCTCAGACCAGGCAGCAGGTTCAGTGTCCTTGCCCCTCACACGGTGCAGACCCTAGGTGGTACTCAAAGTGTGCTCTCTGTGTTTGCTTTATGACATAGGCTGGGAAGCAAAGGCAGGACCTCACCCTCTGCTGAAACTGGTAGGAGTCAGGAAGGGCACTGACTGGCAGTCAGCAGAAAAACCTGGGGTCCCAGATAGGTCACTAAGCAGGGACACCAGCAAAGGGGGCAGGGTGATGCCAGAAGGCAGGAAACTGGGTATTAAAGCTCTAGGCTTCCAGGAAAGGTTTGGTTATAGGAGCAAGGCCCTAATTCAAAATCTATCTGGCCTGCTGACTGGCCATCACTTGTATTCCAGATACGGGGCTAGGGACTGAGAATGCAGCAGTAAACAAGAAAGAGTTACTGCCCTCAGACAGCTCCAGGACTAAGAGGCAGGAGAGTCAGGCACAATAACAAATTTCTGTAAGAGAACAAGACAAACAACTCTCATCGAAACATATATATATATCAAAAGCCTCAGGAAGAATGAGAGAGATGAGAAGTTGCTGGAATCACCAGCAATTAGTTGTTAGACTAGGACATTAAAGTCAGACTGATGAGTAGCCAAGTTGCCAAACTCTACTGCGTAGAGCTTTTTAAAATCACCTCTCCCTACTTCAGCTGGAAATAGTCCCACAGAGAGAGACTCAAAGCCCAAAGCTGGAGGGATGAGAGCGATGGGAAGGCAGCTCCCCTTGGCAGGTGATTCTCTGTCCCCCACACCCTTCTTTGATATTGTTTCTACAAATACCCTCACACCTACTTGGCTGCATCCTTTCCTCTTACAAATACTATGGCAGACAGGAAGCCTTTGATCTTCACAGAGATCTCAATGCCCATTGTGACTGGAACACAAAATATTTACCAAGTCGCCAGGTTGATGGCTCCATGTCAAGTCTTGCTAGATCAAATATGAGATGTTGGCTTTGTAAATCACCAAGCGTAGCACCAAGAATGGACAAGAAGCTTGCACAACATCAAAGATGCTTCCTGCCTCTGCAAATCTGCGTGTTTTCTGTAGTATAGGATGTAATGGTAGCAATGAACACATACAGAAACAGATGTGTGTGTTCACGTATTTCATAGGCACACAACCATGCATTTGGGGCCACAGGTAGACACTTGCACTCATGTATTCATTATTTCAGATGCACACCCTCACATGCACACATATCAGTAAACACAGTCACAGCAATCCCAGTTGCTGTTGAGGCATTTGACTGGTATGGCAGATGGAAGTCCATCCTAAACCCAACAGCCATCTTCACTTAAATACCGTGTTCAGTGCAACCTTAAAAGCACAGCGGGCTCATTATGATGCTATTACCTGCATTTGTACAGAGATGGTGTGATTAGCCCATCCATAGAGGCAGTGGAGCCTGTCTGCCTGCCTGCTGCGGCCCACCCAATATATCCTTAGAGGAAATGGGCAGCACCGTGTCTCCACACCTGAGATAAATCAGTCCCCAGCTGCCCTCCTGTTTTCACATCTGAACTCCACTAATAAATCTGGGACCTCGGGACAAGAGCCTTAAAAACTCAGTGCCAGAACTCTTGAGTGCGTCTTTCTTTTGTCCCCATCTTGCTTTGTGCCTTAAAGGGCCACTTCCCATTTTAACATTGATCTGTAAAATGAAAATGTTTATCTAGATTCAAAACTGTCTGTTCATCAATAACTACTAGAGAACTTAAAACATGTAGATTATTGGGTTCCAGACCTCATGAATCCAAATTTCCCTGGATAGGACCCAGGAATATGTATTTCACAAGTTCCCAAAGAGATTCCAATAGATATTTGTGAGCCGGGGTTGGGAACACAGTATAAAATGTTTCTAAAGCTGCTTTTTGGCAGCCTTTCTGATTCTCTAAATGTAGCGCCTTCAATACCAAGTGCTTTCCACTAACATAGGAATATATATGTGGAGTTTTCTAGAGATACTCTATATTAGTTATCTATTGCTGTGTAACAAATGATCCAAAGGCTTAGTGGTTTAAAACTACAATAAATATTTATTATCTCTCATAGTTTCTATGGGTTAGGAATTTTGAGAGAGGCTTGGGTGAGTAATTCTGGCTCAAGGACTGTTATGAAGTTGCAGTCAAGATGTGGGATGCAGTCATCTGAAGGCTTGACTGAGGCTAGAGAATTTACTTTCAATATGGCTCACTCACATAGCTGGCAAGTTAGTGCTGGCTCTTGGCAGAAATTCTTAGCTTCTCTCCACAAAGGCCTCTCAACAGTGAGCTTGAGTATTCTTACAATATGGCTAGTGACTTCCACCACAACAAACTATCCAAGAGATGAAGATGGAAGTGATGATGACTTTTATAGCCTAGCCTTAAAAGTCAGACCCTCTTCCCTTGTAATAATCTATTTCTCACACATATCATCCCTGATTCAGTGTGGGAAAAGACTACACAAAAGTGTGAATACCAGGAAGTGAGGATCACTGGGGGCCATTGTGGGAAGTTTTGTGAAGGCCAAGCCTTGCAGACATGCAGAGAAGACATGCAGATATCAGTGCACTAATGGCACCAACAAGATGAGACTGGGGCAAGCTACCCATGCTGTTTTCTGAGCTCTGAAAATCCCCATCTTTCACTGGTCTGCTTAGGAGATCACAGATAAGCTCCTATACTGTGTTTATCAGCTGTCTGATTTACATACACATCCAAGAGGGCAGGGCATTTCATCTGCAAACACAGACATTGCTGGGGTGAGTGAGAAGTTCATTCCATACCCTCTCATAGGCATCAACACTGAATTTGAGATACTGCCCCAGCTCTCCTTAGCAGAGGGAGAAACCAAATTCAACCTCTATTTCTCCTATTATTTTGGTAGTCTTTTGCTCACCCCTGATCTTATCTACAGATTTTGCCCTTGATCCATTATGCACAATATTTGATTTAACCCTTATATTAACCTTGACAGCTTGATATCTGTATCCCCATTTATGAACAAAGAAACTGAGACTCGGAGAGAGTAAGTGGCTTTACAAAGTCACACAGCCTTTCAGAGGTAGAACTCCAGGCAGCTTGGCTGCAAGCCACAGGCAAAAGAGACTGTGTCTGAAACAGGCTTTCAGCTGGCTCAACATCAGCAGACCACCTACCCAGCATCTGACAGGAGTACTGATGTCTACCCAGCAGGGAGGTCCACCCAGAAGTCTCTCCAGCATAACGGGTCATAGGTGAGCAAGGGGTTTAGAGTTCCTCTAAGGCAACGGGACCTCCCCACGTAGCCTGGCCTCAGACCTGGTGGCTGGAAGGTCCTCAGTTGCCCAGGTTTGAGGGGCCAGGGCAGAGGTCAAGCTCTCTTGTAACCAGAGAGCCCTACTCTGCTGGGGCCACGCGTGTCAACGTGCTAATGTTTCATGATTGCGACTCAGTCCCCCACTTCCACACAACCTCCCAGAGCAATCATTGCAAAGCGATACCTGCCGGCTGCCCTCTGATTATTTTACAGCCCTCCCCGGCTCCAGCTGCACCAGCCTCTCCTCTCTGGTTTCTTTTCCCTCCCTGTTCCTGGCAGGTGGGGAGGGGGTTTAGCACAGAGGGGTAGGAAAAGGGAAATAAATTACTATCTTTTTCCTACTACCCCCTAACCACTCCAGTCTGGGCTCCCTCAGGGAGGGACGTCTGAGTTGCAGCAGCTCTGGTGGGAAAAGATGGCTGGTATCTCCCCAGCACCTATGCTGTGCCAGGCATTGTGCTGTGTACTTTATTTATATGATATGGCAAATCCCAACAGTAGCCCCGGAAAATTGGGAAACTTTCCTGCTGCTGGTTGCTGACCACATGCTCTGGAGAGAAGGAGGACCCAGGGTGGCAGACTTGAAAGAGCCTCCAGGAGACCATTCTTGTCCAGGGATCTCATTTTTCAGCGGCAGCTGGGAGCCTCCTCTCCCAAAGTCAGATGGTTTTGTATCTACACAGTCAGGCTAAGAAGACAGCTTTTCCTTCCTCTGTTTTCAGGTCTTTCCAATACCCCAGGCTGTCTGTCATCATCCCTGTCATTAGAATCACATCTGTGAAGAACGATGAGAAAAGCTGAGGGCAACACTAGCACCTGGATAAATGTATGAAAAATTGATTTTAACATATATTAGAAAAATCAACTGGTATATCAAACCTGTGATTATCTTATATTTTATAATTCAGGATGAGGCAAGATGTAGTAAAGTAAAAAATATTAAAAGTGGGTTGTTTGAAAGAAAAATATTAAATTATAAGGCTAACATAATGAGACTACAGAAAAAAAAAAATAATGAAAATAGCAAAGAGATAACCAGAGTTAGGAGAATGCCTGTGCAGGGCATGGGATGGAAGCCATATCATTTTTGTTCAAATTCCAACTGTTTACCAGCTGCCTGATTTGGGGAAAGTCTAACCTCTACTTCCAAGTCTATAAAATGAGGACAAAAGCAGGATTATTGTGAGACACAGATTGTGTAAGGCATGTCAGGTCCCACAGACTTACTGTCCCTTCAGGAGTGTTCTAAGAAGTGAGGGCCAAGCTGAGGTGGGCACTCAAGGTCCAGGCTGTGGTGGGTCCGGAAGGCCAAGCTTGCACTTGGAGTAACATGAGCTGTGGAAGCCAAAGAGATGGCCCTGGCTCTGGTCCTGAGCTGGGTTGACCTGGTTGCTATGGACCTCTTAGAAATGAATCAGACAGTGTGCACTGGATAGAGCAGGCTGGGTCCCAGCAAGTAGACTGTGACTTTTATCCAGAGAGAGAAGGCCAGGGTCTGGACTGTGGTCTGGAGGCTGGGGAAAGGATTCAGCCAAGGGGTAGGGTGGAGAAGGCAGCAATGGGGCAGCAGGTGGATGTAGAAATCTATATGGGCAAGTGAGGCAGGGATACCAGGAGCCCAGCCAGACCTTGGAAAAGAAGGCCCTGCTGGTAGCCTATGCCTTGGACAAGAGCAGATGATGCAGTGTACTGCTGAAGAGCAGGAGCTCTGCAGTCTGGATGCAACCCTAGTCCACCTTTTCTGAGCATTCATTTCTTTACCTATAATATGGGGGTAATAATTATATCTACTTTGTAGGATTGCTTTAAGGATTAAATGAGGTGATGCATGTGAAACACTCACTAGACATATGATAAATATTTCACAAGTGTCATCTTTGCTAGGTACCTAGCATAGTACCTGGAAAATAGGAGACATTTAGGAAATTTCATTTAACAAATGTCTAAGTGACCTTTTTACCATTGACCACATCCAGCCGCAACCTTGTTTAAGTAGAAATGCTCATTGTGCTGCAGTTTAATGTCAGAGAAGAGAGCAAAACTGTCCAGGCTGACCTAGAGTGTGAGACAAAAATATACCCTCCTGCCCCAACCGTAGCTTATCTGGGATGCCTCCCAGATTATCTGACATCCAACATTTCTAGGATCATAGGCTCTTGAAGAGGGGCAGGAGGCTTCATACTGTTGTTGGTGAACCACTTATGGTGCAGATGGACCACATAGAGGCCAGGGACTTGCTGGAAGTCAGCAGCAGAGCAAGAAGTAGAACCTGGATCACTCATTCCAAGCCAGAACTCTTTCTCCAATGCCAAATAGTCTTCTTTCCAGGTGTCATTTGCTCCAGAGAGCTGGGTCAAGGCCTGAATCCCTCCCTCTAGCAGCCACAGACAGCTGGAGTCCCTCCCTCCCTGGATCCTTCTAGTTGGGAGCCTTGTTTGTTTTTTGATTTTGAATAGAATAGACACCCTATTCAGAGACCTCAGAGGGTTTAGGGAGGAGAGAAAATGTTTTGCAAATGGAAAATACCAATCCAGGCGCAGCAGGAAGCAAGTACTTGCTGCTAGTCCTTATTCTGTGGGGAAGGAGAAGGGAGTAAAAGTCCTGGGACTGCACCTGCAGGAAAGAGGCTAGTTTGAAGCTTAGCAGGTCCTGTGGCTAGAGAAACCTGACTGGGGAGGGCAGGTGTTGGGGAGGGAAAAGCTGTAGCAATAAGGTAAGAAAGTATGACAAGAGGTTGTGATATTTGATGTAATAAGAAATATATATCTTCTTCCGCAGATCCTGACACAAAGCTCCTAAAACCCTTGTAAATAGGGGTGCTAGAATAAAATAGGTCTTTTATTCTAATGTTTGGTCTTAGACCTTGGTTCTTGACCCAAAGCTCCTAAATCCCTTGGAATTTCCTGAGTGATAGGAGCGTCTGACCCACAGCTCCTAAATCCCTTGGAATTTCCTGGGTGGTAGGAACAGCTTTTGCTCTAATGAGACCACACTAGGAGGGCTCCTGGATAAGGGCTGATCACCAGAAAGGCCAAGCCATGGTTAGAAGCTTGGAACTCAGCTCCACCTCTCATCCTCCAGGGAGAAGAGAGGAGTTGAGTTAATCACCAAAGGCCAATGATTTAACCAATCTTGCCTACATAATAAAACTTTCATTAAAACCCAAAAGGACAGGTTTCAGAGAGCTTCTGAGCTACTAGAAGGTGGAGGTTCTGGGAAGTGGCTACATGGAAGCTACATGTCTCTTCTCCCATATCTTTCCCTGTGCCTCTCTTCCATCTGGTTGTTCCTGAGTTATGTTCTTTTACAATAAATAAGTAACGTAAGAAAAGTGTTTCTCTGAGTTCTGAGAACAATTCTAGCAAATGATCAAACCTGAGAACGAGGTCGTGGGAATCTCTAATTTATAATCCATCAGTCAGAGAAGTACAGGTGACAATATGGACTTACAACTGGCATCTGAAGCAGGGGCAATTTTGTGGGACTGACCCCTTAACTTATGGAATCTGATGGTATCTTCAGGTACATAGTGTCAGAACTCAGTTGCAGGACACTCTGTTGGTGTCCACAGAAATTGGAGAATTGCTGATGTGCGTAAAAAAAAAAAAAAACCCACACATTTGGTCACATAATTGTGCTGTGTTGAGTCTAAGTACAGAGGAAAAAAGTTTGTACAAACAAACAGAGGTTTCTGCATTTTAATGTTTACTAAGCTTCCTCAGCACCATTCCTTGTAATAACTTAGTCTAGGGTGGACCATGAATTTGCATTGTATCAAGCACCCCCGATTAGTTCTGATCATTGAACTCTGCAGATCACTCCTGAAGAAACCCGAGCATTTGAAACCTGGGTCTGACTTTCATACTTATTGGCCATATGATCTTAGGCATAATCTTTCTGAGATTTAATCTCTCTGAGCCTAAAATTTCTCATCTGTTAAATTAGTATATCAGTAATACATTTCTAGCAGGGCTATTGTAAAGATACCATTAAATACTGTCATGCATCACTTAACAAAGGGGATATGTTCTGAGACATTTATCGTTAGGTAATTTTGTTGCCGTGTGAACATCATAGAGTGTACTCACACAATCCTGATGGTATAGCCTACTAGGTACCCAGGTTATATGGTATTACCTATTGTTCATAGACTACAAACCTGTACAGCTTTTCCTGTACTGAATCCTATAGGCAACCATAACACAATGGTATCTGTGCATCTAAACATGTCTAAGCGTAGAAAACAATACAGTATTGTAAATTTATGGAACCACTGCCTTGTGTGCAGCCCATTGTTGACTGAAACCTTATTATATGGCACATGACTATAGCAAACTTGAAGGACTTAGCACTGGGACTGTCATGTTGGAGATCCTGACATATGATACTTATTAATGTAACAAGCAAGAATTTTGTTTTCTAGAAATTTTCCAGGAGAATTCCTCATAAAGAAATAGTCCAAGCAAGAAAAGAACTAAACTTCCTGGAAGGTTCTGTGTCTTCTGCAGGGTTTGTGTAAGGAACAGAGGACCCAAAGCTGCCTAATCATTTAATAGCCATAGGAGGTTTATCTCCAGATGCCACTTCTGGGAGGAGGATGGCATGGGTGTTGAGGAGAGTAGGAACAGGGCAAGAGAGAAGCACTGCAATGGTTTGGGGGTATGAATAAATTAAGGAGGAGAGACAAAAGGACTTTTAAAAGTCTGTGTGATTTATGAAATGCATCCCATTTAATGTTTTTTGAAAGCAGCAAAAATTCCTTGAAGCATTTTCCTTGTCTCCCTCATTTTGTTGTGGATCTACTGGAGAGCTGTTTTGAAGCTTCTTGGACAAAGGACTTCTGAAAGCCTGTCCATGAGCTCCACAGAAACCCTGGCAGAGATGGCCTAGGCTTAGCTCAAATACTTCCTCCAAACATATGAAGGGTTTTTATAAAGAATCTACTGTGTAGGTGTTTTTGCCAATCCTTCAGGCCAATCTAGGGGAAAATAACATGGATTAAGCTGTAACAGTAGAACGATGAGCTCAAGACACAATTCGGTGTAGAGGTTAAAGGCACTCTTCTGGAGACAGATCATTGGGATTTCTATCCATTCTCTGCCACTCACTAATCATATGACCTTGAGAAAGTTCCTTAACCTCTCTGTACCTGAGTTATCTGTAAGACAGCATAATATTTGCCCTTACCTCATAGTATTGCTGTAATGAGTAAATGTCTCTATGGCACTTTGAACAGCACCCATAACACAGTAAGCATTCTATTAGTGTTAGCTATTAATTTAATTGATTGCCCAGGTGAGAAAAACAGGAGACAAACCATCAGTGGAGGCCACAGTTGATGAACGCCCTGCTGCTCTCCAAGAAATCAAGAGTGTGTTTTAGACTAGGGTTTGACAAGCTGTCGTCCACATGCCTGAGCATGAAACTATTATTGGTGCATCATGACCAGAGATGGACCTGCATAACTACCGCTTTATGTGCACGGTTTAGAGAATGAGGTATTTGCATTTTGTGCATATTGTGCCTATGTTTACCCCCTATTTCATTTCTTTAAATTAAGCTAATGATGTTAACGGTGTCATGCTCTTATCAGGAAGCCAGGAAAAACCAGTTAGGAGCCCCCAGGCTCAGTTTTTGGTCTTGGTCTCACCCACATTCTGTTCCTATTCTACCTGATTTTTGTTTGTTTGTTTGTTTGTTTGGAGACAGAGTCTCACTCTGTCACCCACGCTTGAGTGCAGAGGCATGATCACTACAACCTCCACCTCCTGGGCTCAAGCGATTCTCCTGCCTCAGCCTCCCAAGTAGCTGGGATTACAGGCACATGCCACCACGCCAGGCTAATTTTTATATTTTTAGTAGAGACAGGGTTTTGTCATGTTGGCCAGCATGGTCTCAAACTCCTGACCTCAAGTGATCTGCCCGCCTTGGCCTCCCAAAGTACTGGAATTACAGGCATGAGCCACTGTGCCCATCTTCCACCTGATTTTTTATTGTTTGCTTTCTCTTGTTTCCAGCCCTGCTCTCCCCTCTTAGAATTCAGCCTCTACCATTCAGAGCCAACCAAAGGAATCAGCTTCTGCTCACTCAACATTTCCTCCTACCCCTTGCTGCCTTGATTAACATGCCCCCTTAGTCCCTGAGCATCAAAATTTGTCTATGTCTACACAGTCCCCCACGTGGAGATCAAATGTTCACTACCACCTCCCTCACCCACATACCAAGTAATGAAGAAAAAGGAGAACCACTTTGGAAAGCTGCCTGCTCCCTGATGGAGATGTCCACCTGCCTTAATGTTCAAGGTTGGGCCAGATGTGCCCTAGCAGCTCCAGGGTTGGGTGGAATACACTCCCAGACATCATCTTCATTGCCTAGTATTAAGACTTTCCTACACACCTTCCACTCCAAAGAGCCGGCCAGACACCCCATGAAGACAGTCCACAAACTGCAGTGCCTGCCTTCTGGGCCTCAGGTTCGGGGAATTGTGATCCTAGCAGTCTTCATGCCAAGTGGTCTTGGACAAGCCACAGAAGCTCTTGGCATCTAACATTCCCCCAGGTGGTCAGTTCTCATAGCTTGGCTGCTGTTGCCAAAGGGAATTGCCAAAACTGGTGTCTCCCATAAATGCCTCTTTGAGGCAAACACCTGGCATAACAGGATTGTGAAGGGCATCTTGGTTCATTCCAGGGTTGGGTGGAATCCAAGGCCTCATTAACTCTGTTTTAGGTGAATTTGCAGATGCTGGAAACATCCTCTAATTTAACCGAGGCTGACATCTAGCCACAGCCACTCCAGACAGTTGTTTCCTCCCCCTCCTCTAGCTTTGGCTTTGCAACCAGCTCTAGGGGACTCAGGAGTGGTTTCCTTTAGCAGTACCGGTTGTAGGAGCTGGGAGGGAGTAGAAAAGTTGCTAACAAGCAGTCCACCTGGCCCCATTCCAAATCCTGGAACTCCAAAAGGTAAAGCTGAAAGCGGCAGGTTGTTTTCTCTCTTACAGAAAGCAAATACTGTAGCTAGGGCCTATTCTCCATGGCAGTTACAACTTGTTTGACATTTGAGTTAGTGGTGCTGAAAAGAGGAAAATCCACCCTCCAGGAAGGAATGCCATTTCTGTGGCTAATTGACTGGATGACACCTCCCTCCCTTGTTCCCTCCCTCCCAGGCCCGCCAGGCAGCCTAGCTGGGTGATTTGCCACGGATGATGGCCTCAGCAATTTATCGCACCAGGCCAGAGGAATGCCGGGCTGCCAATTCTGCAGTGCATTTGCTTTGGTTTACCGGAGCCATTCTCCAGCTCACGGTGGACACATTTGTTCCCCATCGAAAGACTGTCTAATTGCAGAACTGGGATCACCTGAAGGAGCCTTTTCGGGAACTACCCTCCCAAACTGGGGCTTGAGAATTTGCAAAAGAAAGGTATGGCAAGGCAGTTCTTGAGGCTGTCCCTTCCCCTTCTTCGTGGGGGACATGAAATCAGAGGATTTGTTGGCCCAAGAGACAGGCTACTATGCAAGCCTGTCTTCTGCCCATAGAGGCATCAGCCCATTCTCCTCTCCTCTGACTGGGACTGCTCAATATAATCCCCCACTGATTAGAAGGCCCAACAGAAATTCCAGCAAAAACGTAAGTTCCCTAGCTTCTCAAACTTTGCCTATGTTCAAATTACCTAAGAGAAGATCTTATTAAAGTGCAGATTCCAATCAGTAGTTCTGGAATGGGGAATGAGATTCTGCATTTCTAACAACCTCCTTAAGTGCTGCAGAGGCTGCTGGGTCTCAGGCCCCAGTCTCTGAGTAGCCAGGGTCTAGAGCCGTTTTCCAAATCTACCCTATCATTGCAGACACTTGGGCCCCCCCAACCTCCAAGATTCTAATTTAATTAATCTGGAATTAAGCCAGAGGAAAGTTTTTGTTTTAAATCGCTTCAGTATTTCTTGGGAGACACTCATATACTATGGGTTTAAATATATTTAAACTATTTCTGGAAAGATGCACAAGAAATAGTAACAGTAGTTGTTCCAGGTAAAAGAAACTGGAAGGCTAGTGTGATTATTCACTGTATACCATTCTGAACTGCTCGCAATTTTTTTTTGAACAAGTACATATGTTACTATTTTAAACGTATTAAAACAGAAAAAAAAGAACTCTCTAGGTGGTCTCTACAATCACCAGGTATTAAGGACTGAATTGTGATTGCGTGTTCCCGTCACTCCCCAAAATTTGTGTGTTAAAGTCCTAACCCACAGTTACTTCAGAATGAGGCTGTATTTGGAGATAGGGCCTCTAAAGAGGTAATTAAGGTTAAATGGGCTTTTATGGATGGGCCCTAATCTAATATAACTGGTGTCCTTAGAAGAAGAGGCAATTAGGGTACAGACACTCACAGAGGAAAGACCATGAGAGGATAAAAAGTGGTGGGGAGAAAGAGATGACAAGCCAAAGAGAGAAATCTCAGAATGAAACCAACCCTGCCAACACCTTGATCTTGTATTTCTAGCCTCCAAAACTGTAAGGACACAAACTTTCATTGTTTAAGCCACCCAGTCTCTGGTATCAGTTATGGCAGCCTGAACAAACTAATATACTGTTTCACCATCACTGATTTGGTAGAGGAAGCAATTGACCTGTAATAGTCAAAAGACTAAATTTGCTCAGTCATTAACTTAGCATAAGGTTCTGAACAGGTCTCTTCTGCTTCTGGTCCTCAGTTACCTCACATGTCAAGGAAAGGAAGTTACCTAAGTGATCCCTAGGATTCCTTCATTCAGAAAGGCAGATTCTCTAATTACGTAAAAGGAGGCAGAAAGGGGCAGCATTGTTAAGTATCAGTGATTATCTGTTATAGTCCAATGAGCTTCCAATTTTTTCAAAGCATGAATCCATTTTTAAACATAAACCAATATGCAAAAGTCCAATACATAAATAATGTTATTGAAATGAAGCTACTCTGGCTGAAGCAGCTAATGTTCAAATTTGCCTTTGCTTTTGCAGTGGACTCTGCCTCACCTCTCCCTGAACCATCAGGGAACCTTGGGTTATAGTCTGAAAACAACTTATCTGGTCTCATCCTGTAATATTCCAGGCATGGAAACTGAAGCTCAGTAATGTTGAGTAACTCAGCTCAGAGTCATCCAGTGAGTCAGTGCGAAAGCTGGGCTCTATTCCTGACTGTCTGGCTCATTAATCTTTTCTCTGTATTTTGTGAGGCATTAAGAATAATTTGGTATTGCTAATAGCAAACTATAACTTCTATTTTTTTCCTGTAAAATGCACTCAATATTATTCGTGTGAGAGGTAATAGTCTACCAGAGGAGCCCATTATATTCACCCCAGGTGTAGACACAGGTGAGATTGTATACACCAAGAATAGCAAAGTTTACCCATATTAAAATTCCTCTTTCTCTTCTGAAACTCAGCAGGCTACCCTAACTTCTAAGGCTAGCCTTCGTCAGCATCATGTGACTATGTTGAGCTAGACAAAAGTGGGGAGAAAGAGGCAACAGGCCAGATAAAAATGCTCAAATAGATTTGAAAGAAGGAAAAAAAACAAAATATATCATAAAAAACAAAGAGACCTTGAAGAAAGAAAACATCACATAATATGGACTCTGTGATTCTTGGCTCCAGCATCCACTTTCATACCTTGTTTCCTTCAAGAAAACCTAATTTTCCCCCAAGCTGTCTCCTGAATGACTTTCACTTGATATGGTTACTTGATAGCACCAATCAGTTAATCCTTCCATATGGGTAAAATTAAACCACCAATCCATGCTCATTTTCCCCCTTATGGTTGCTAATTTCTTGTGAAGATTATCCTTCCAGCTAAATTACCCTCATTCCTTTATCATCACATCCATATTTCCCCTGGAAATTGTAACCGTTCTCAGGGAAGGGGAGGCTTGTTTGTTGGAGCACTTCCTCTTTCTTGATGTCCTGCACACTTTTGTGTCTTTCCCAGATTAGGTGACAGCATGGCCTGGGGTAGGGGCTTTGCATCCAGTGACCTCTTAAATTTCCTGTAACCTAGGGACTTGTTATGTGAGACCTTTGCTATGATGGGGGTCTTACTCTCAGAATTCTTCACTTTTCCCCTCATCTCTGAAGCTTAAAGCAAGACAAATAATCTTCTGTGTCATCCTGACCCTAAAGGCCAATGCCCTGAAATTATTTCCTTTCCATGGTCATGGATTTTGATTCCTAATACCTCACTGCAGTTGTCCTGAAAGAATCTGATCTGGTTCTGTGGTCTAGCTTTCATTTTTAGAATAAGAGCTTGTCATAATCTAAGATTATCAAGCAAGATTTGAATATAGGTGAAGGAATAAGTTACCCAAACCTTTCTGATGTGTAACCCAACACCTTGCCAAATGACAGTTCTATTAGTCGGTTTACACATTGCCGATAAAGACATACCTGAGATTGAGTAATTTATAAAGAAAAAGAGGTTTAATGTACTGATAGTTCCACACAGCTGGGGAGGCCTCATAATCATGGTGGAAGGCGAAAGGCACGTCTTACATGGCAACAGACAAGACAGAACTTGTGCAAGGGAAACTCCCCTTTATAAAACTATCAGATCTCGTGACATTCACTATCACGAGAACAGCACAGGAAACACCGACCCCCATGATTCCATTACCTCCTCCAGGGTCCCTCCCATGATAAGATGAGATTTGGGTGGGAACACAGCCAAACCATATCAACAGTTTTACCAACCAAAGTGACTAGCTTTTTGATGGAAAGCACACAATTTATGAGTTTTCAGGTTTAGCTTGAGTCCTACAAGGCCCTTGACCCTGAACAGTCACAGGAGACACAGAGATGCTGAACCCCCAGGTGGAGTAAGCTTTGGGCCCTAATGAGTGTAGATATTGAGCACTAGTTTCAATTTTCTGTTCCCAGGGTTGTTTTCCATTCAGGCAAAACACCCATTGGCATCAACAGGAGCAGCCCATTATTTTTGTTCCTTTTACGACTCTTGTTGTTGTTTCTTTCTGCCCAACTTGGCTGCACACAAGCCCAGTCCCACACAGTGCAAGCAAAGATAGGATTCCTGCCCCAAGGGTTCAGCAACCTCATATTTTCCTCTCTGCTGCCTCTATTTTTGTTCCACTGTACCATGAGTTCTGAAGCCTTGGCGGTCCTAAAACACTTTACTGTGTTTTGTAGGAAAGACTTGAGTTTTACGGCTGCGGGTTATAAAAGGTTTTTTTCTTCCCCCTCCTTCGACTGCTTCTCCCGGGAAATTTGATGGGTGTGACCGTTACCAATGAGCCCTGCTGGGAAAGTCCAGGCCATGGTCAGCTTTCAGCCTGAACCATGACTCTTTCCTTTTTGGCCATGGCCTGGTCCTAATTTTGTCCCTCTCTGGCTGGTTTTGTTTATTGGCATTAATGTTTCATATTAAAATTTAATATTTAACTTTTGCTTTCAATATTTAATGTTCTGCACTGCATCTTACATTTGGATGTCTCCCTTCTGGGAGCGGTCAGCTGCACTGCATGATGCAAGAGCTAATCCCTTTGACTTCCAGTAAAATGACCCCCGCTCCTTTCTTTCATTGTTCACCATCACTCTGCATTCAAATCCATCATGGTAACTACCTGGAGAACAGTTCTTTCTCCCATGCATTCATTCAACACATATTTATTGAATGCCAACTCTGTCAGATATTATAAAAGGTGCTGCTAGGGATGCCCCAAAAGGAGTAAGACCCAAGTCTTACCTTGAGGTAGTCAGAGAGAGGGTATCATATAGTTGAGGTGACTGGTGTTAAACAGAGCTTTGTGGGAGCACATAGGAGGGACAGACTAGCTCGGTCTCAGGAACTAGGGAAGGTTTTTCTGGAAGAGAAGTCATCTGAAATGGGTCTTAGAAGCAGCAGAAGAGCTTATCAGATTGGGTAGGGGAAGGAAAGACATTCTATACACAACAGGCAAAGTCATCAACATATAAAAGTGTAATGAATAATGATGATTAATAATGATGGTGATGCTGTATTTGTGGAATGGTGAAAAAATTAATTATGATGGAAACTGGGCTGCGCGTGTGGGAGAAGCAAACAGGATGCAAGATGAACCTGGTGACATAGTTTGGTACTCAATTATGAAGGACTTCGTAAACCATAATAAATAGTTTGAGCCTAATCACTTATCATATAAACCTGTGATACAGATTCTCAGCAAGTGAGAGTTCTGGGAAATGTCTTTTGCAAAATACTGTTGGGAAACGCCCTTTAACAGGGAGAGAATCTGGGTCCAGGGCATAGGAAACATATTTAGCTCCTTCTAGGTAAGATAAAGAAAACTATTACTTAAGATATCTGCCTTTGAGGAATTTAAAATACAGTTGGAAAAATAAGGCAAATACCAAGAACCCATGAGAGAACTATTGGGTATTTAACCTAATGCCTAAGGGTGTGGCAAGAATTTGAATTCCTATGGAGTCAGAGCAGGGAGCTTTATATACCAACCGTCTTTCCTTTGGGGCCTAAATGCCTGGATCTTCCCACTTGATGAAGTTCACCTTCAAAGATCATTGGCCCATTGACCAGAAAGGGAGTTCTAGGGCCTCAAGGAGGTATGAGCAAAGGGAGAAGAATGAAAATAAACAAGGGGAGAGATCAAAACTAGGGCTTGGTAACTTGAAGGGACCACTCAGTGAGCAAAGCAAGAAGTGGACAAGTGAATAGGGTGAAACAATTCAATACAATTTGTGAATTCTGGTTGTCTGCTGAGGCATTTTCAGTATGTCTCACTGAGCTGATGACAAAAATCTTTTTGTAAAAATCTTTATGAAATTATCTTCATTTTTGCTAATTATAAAAGTAATAACCGACTTTGTCAAAAAAATTTTTCATTTCACAAACACATCAAGTAGAATGTTTCCCACAACTTTAGACAACCACTGTCAAATCATATGCTATATATATATACATAGTCCAAAGGGTTGACTATAGAAGACTTTATGAAGAAATGATACTATAGCACTAGGTCTGGGGTTGACCGAGGGATTAGTAGTGCTAGCACAGTCAGGCATGGGTAAGAGAATGTGCTGGAACTGGAAGCCAGGAGTAGAGCTCGGCAGGCTTCCGTATTGGCAAATTAAAGACCAGGTTGGTATCTGAAGCTGAGGCAGGGATGGAACTTGAAATAAGCAAAACCCACACCTTGAATCAAGAAGCCACTATGAAGAACATCAGAGTGTAAGCTCCACTTGGAGAAAGCATCTGTCTTCACATAGGGGGCTTCTCAGACAGACTGCCACTGAGGGGCTTCAAACATAGCTGGGAAAATAAACATGGAGTTAAGCAGGGGTTTTTAGAAAGATGATAGATTTAGAGACTAAGATTAAGGTCTGCTTCTTAGCTTTGCTGCCTTTCAGCTCCCTGACTCGAGATATTTATGCCTCTGAGCCTCTTTCACTTCTTGTTATAGATGTGGATGACCAGAATAACACCTGCCCCACCAAAGTCTCAGAGCAGCAGTGGGAATCACATGACACAGTCATTCACTCAGCAAGTGTGTGTGGAGTGCCCATGACACGCCAGCCCCTCTTCCAGGAGCCAGAGATAGAGAGTGGAGATCCAGGTATGTGAGAGTGTTGTGTGCACTGCAAATTACTGATTTAACCTGAGCTGCTATGCCCCGGGCTTAAGAGGGTTCCTGTGTGCTGCTGAGTAACTTGCTGCACCTGAACTGTGAGTAAATTGGTATGTAAGATCTCATTGGGGCTTTGAGTTGATAGGAGCTGAGTACACAGAAAGGAGAGAGAATTTCTGATAAGTTGGCCAAATGGATGTAACCATAGGAATCAACAGAAAAAAAAATCTAGAAAAAATACTGGCTTTGAATAGGGTGAGCCATGTCTTCACAAAATCAGTTCAGCAGTTTACCCAGGTACCTGTTCTTAATCTTCTCATAGGAGGCTGAGATCCCTGGACATGAGGCTGGATTTCTCATAATAACTGGTATATTAGATAGCCAGGAGCTATGAGCAGTGTGGCACTGCAGGAAGGAAGCCATGTAGATTCGGGAAAGAATCCACTACCACCCAGGATAGTGTGCCAATCTCAGTGCACTTTGTCTCATATTCATTGGACAGATTGATTTTACATTGACTTACAATTTTGACTGATTTTAACCTGTGGAGATTTCTGGGTGGAGGTCAAGGCTAGGTAAGACAGTTTTGAAGAGTCATTTCCAGAGCTGGAAAAGGAAGGAAGGTGGGGGAAAGCTAACACTGAGTAACCAACAGCTATTGCACTGTTAATTTACATGTTATTCCATTCTCTCTCTCCTGTTATCTGATAATAATGCTAATCTTTTTGAATGATTATTATGTGCCAAGCATTAGGCTTAGCTTTTTATATACATTATCATCTGGAATCCTTTCAACCACCCTCATTCATTCAACAAATATTTATTGGGCCTTTACTATCCAAGTCAGGTACTGCTACTATCTCCATTTGACAAACAAGAAAACTAGAGCTCAGAAGAGTCAGTTTTTTCAGGTTTGCTTAACCATTTAGTCACAGAGTTAGGACTCAATCCACATAGACAATCTATGCACACAACTTTTATCCATCATACTAGCTAATATATTATGTTTCTGGCATATGTCAGTGTGCCAAAACATCAGCTATCTTATTTTATTAGCATCCTTATTTGACAGATGATGCAAATAAGGCCCAAATAGGTGACATAACTGGAAACTGGCTGAGATGGGACTTGAACCCAGGTCTCTCTGGGTCAGCTCTTTTTGTTACACTATAGTGCCTTCTCTAGGGTAGATCACACCCAACACCACCACCAATTCAGGAATCTTTTCCTTTTTTCATTTATTCCCTTGGTACATCTGTAGATGTAGTAATAGCCTCTCGTACAATTGCAAACACTATGGCCAATAATAGTCAAGGATGTCTACCCTCTGTGGCAGCCTTATCCTCTCACAGCGTATCTTTCTTCACACCCTTTCTTACAGACTTGCACTTGGTTCCCACTGGTGGAAGCACTAGGAGTGCATTGAGACCACACTGATTTTGCTGTCCCCAGTGGGAGACTGAGGCTGATATATGATTGGTCCTGACTTGCTTACCAGCCTGCAGCTTGTCCTCAGGCCAAGCAATACCTGTGTCCAGTGGGTTTCCTCTTCTTTCTCTTTCTCCAAACTACTCCCTCTTACCCACCCTGCACCCCAATTCCAGTCTTTCCCAGTGTGTTTGCTGTGGTGGGACTGAATCACAGAGGAAGAGAAGCAGGAAAAGGTGCCTCGAGGTGAATTGACCCCACAGGTCATACCACCAGCCTGGCTCCACTGTCAGCTAAGCCAGCCTACTGCAGGGCAGCAGACACTCTAGGTTCTGAATTCCCTCTGGATTATTCATGAGTGCACACCATCCCTTCTGACAGTCACAGGTAAATCCCAGATCGAATTTTTCTCTTCCCCTGAAAAGGACCCTATCAGTATCCCCAGGGTCAGGCAGATCCTCCATCTAGCCTTTCTTACCTAGGCTGGGGGGTACTTGAAGGCCACTTGGAACTTACCAGCCCTGATTAGGTTACCTCCTACTCATTGTGTCCTGGTGAGTGAGATCCAGTGGTGGGAGGTGGGGCTCACAGAATTACCTGATGGTTTGGGGCAACTCTAAGGTAGCTTCTGTGCTTTTCCAACATATTCCATTGCTGTACAGCCCACCCTGCACCCCAACCCCTGTCCCTCCAATCTTTCATGCCACACTCATCTTCCTTGAATGCCTTTGCATGCATCACCCCACACCTAATGCCTTGATAACTCTGCATTGCCTCCAGGTTTATCCCAGTACACTGATGTATTCCAATCCCAATCACATATCACATATGTCTCTAGTAATTTATGCTTAAAATAGTAAGAGTAGCCACATTGGAAATAATTAAATTATTTAAATTAATTAGGACAAAGTTAGGGTAGTCCCTATTGTCTCATGCTTACAGAATTGCATTTTGATTTCATTCCTTATCACACTGTTTTTAACCAAAAATCTGTGTGTGCTTACTGTATACAATTTGGTGAGTCTGGAGATACTGATACACCTGTAATACCATTGCTACAATCAAGGTCATAAACATATCCATCACACATTTTAATATGGCATCATATCACATGTCCTTGCCATGCAATCCTAGGAAAAGGACTAAGCCTCAGTTTCCTCATTCGCCAAATGAAGATTAAAAGGGTACACAACCCATGAGATTAATTTTTTGAATAAATATTTATTAAGTTTCTACTATGTGCCAGGCACTGCTGCTTATAACTTTTTGCATAATTGTGCCTGTTACAGTGAACAAAACAGGCATCTCTGGATTCATAGAGCTGTCTTCCGATAGATTTCAGTGAAAATTAAATGGGATAATGAGAGCTAATGCTTGCTGAGGGCTCAGAACAGAGCCTGGCAAGTGGTAAAACCCGAGTGAATATTGTACTTGCTTAATCCTTAAAATAATCTTGTGAAGTAGGTGCTATAGTTATCCTTATTTTGTAGTTGAGCCTAAATGGAGAACAATGGTTTAAATAATTTGTCCAAGTTTAACACCTAGCAAATGCCAGACACGATTTGAATCCAGGAAACCACTATATGTACTTTGCTGCATCTGGGTCTTAGCTTAAAACACCTACCATAACGCCTGCCACATAATAAGTATTTAGTCACAGCTATTATTCTCAGGCTCATTTTCACTATTATGTATCAAACTCAGAGAAGTGCTTATAACTCACCTAATCTGTTGCTTATATTCTTTTGCATAATTATTCCAATTACCAATTTTGGTAATGCAAATGCCCTATGCTACTATTTGTTTACTTTCATGCAAAGTATTGTTTTTCATTAAACTCTGAGTACACCATGAGAATGTACTGTGCATATCAGTGTCTTCTGCCACATTTATTATGGTAGGAGAGAGAAAAAAACTGCTTCAAATAAAGTCTTAAGAAGGAACCTGCCTTTCAAGGTCACAGTGAAGAATTGTGATAAAATGGGAAAGACATTGGTTTTGGTATTAAATAAATTGGTGTTCAAGTTTCCAGCTCTGCCACTTATTAGCTGTGTATCCTTCTGTAAATGGCTTACCTTCTCTGAGCCTTCGTTCCCCTGTTCTGCAGAATCACAGGGTTGCCTCGGGTTATCACTCTGGTCCTTTCCAGCCCTCAAGTATATGATTTGAGATGTAAGTACAGAGTCTCATAAAGCTTTTCCATAATCCAATTTTCCTCAGACAAGTTGTTATAGAAAGACTATTTGGCTACAGGAAAAGAACATTCAGTGACAACAGTTCTGAATTCCATTACTAATAGAAAACCAATAATGAACATTTAACTTTTTCAGGTACCGTAAAAATAATTGATCATGAATTTTCCTTTAAAATGCGAGAATTTAACCTCATACCTTGTGAATTAGTATTTGAAGTTATTTTCAAGTGGAAAGTGTATACAACAGGATCGTTCATTCCCATAGACTTCCTCCCGAAGATCTGGCACGCTGAGATGAGAATGAAAAGAAGTGAATGGTAGTTTATCTGAAAGTAGAATCGAGGTTCAAATGTATGATGGAGCTTTGAGACTTCACTTTCTTCCTTTGAGTTATGGGTAAACAAATGAGTCTTTTCAAATAGAAAGACATCATTATCTTAGAACTTATGAGGGGGAAAGAGAGCTTGGGATTATTTGGCCACAACATTTTCATTTTGCAGATGATGAAATTCAGCCTCAATGAACCTCATCCTTAAAAGAAAGCTAGTAATAGTAGCTGCTGTGAGGATTAAATGAGGTATGCTTCTGAATTACTTAGCACAATACCTGACATGAAATTTGTGCTCAGTCAATTACAACATCTATTTATTATCATTTCTCCTTAATACTTCATACTTGCTTAAAGTCACATAGGTTGTCTTGAAATAGTCAAATAAGAAGCTAGGATTCCTCAAACTCAGACTAGTGCTCTTTTCAAAATCTCATTCACTCAACAAACACTTATTATCTACTAAGTTCCATGTACTTTTATAAGTACTGGGCCTACAGCAGTGAGAAAAACAGATCAACAAAAACATCCTGGCCTCGTGAAGTGTAAAATCTAATAGTGGAAGGCAAATAATAAACAACATAAATATATCTAAGATGGGAAAAGAAAGAGGAGAAGCAGTATGAAGTTTTTGGCAAGTAAGAATGCAATTTTAAACAGGATGGTCAAGAAAGACAGGAGGTAAAGAAAGAAGCCATACGGATTTCTGGAGGAAAAGCATTGCAGGCAAAGGGAACATCAGGCATAAATATCTCGGCCGGGTATGGTGGCTCACATGTGTAATCTCAGCACTTTGGGAGGCTGAGGCTTGAGAATTGCTTGAACCTGGGAGGTTGAGGCTGCAGTGAAGCATGATTGTGGCACTGTACTCCAGCCTTGGCAACAGAGCAATACCCTGTGTTTTTGTTTTTGTTTTTAAGCTTAAATAAATATCTTGAGGTTGAAGTGGGCTACCCATATGGGGTCCATCAAGAAGGCCAGTGAGGCTAGAGGAGGGTGAGCAGCCATGTGGTAGGAGGATGTGCACAGTAAATGTGCAGGACTTTGCAGACCATCAGCAGCACTTTTTCTTTTATTCCTAAAGATCTGGGAAGCCACGAAAGGGTTTGAGCAGAAGAGTTACTGAAGGAGACAGACTTGATGAAACTGCTTCTGAACCAGAATACCTGGGTTCCTTGGGTTGGCAAACAATATTAAAGAATATGAGACCAAGGAGGGGGAGTGGGAAAAAAAGAATATGAGACTGAGATCATATGTGTTCTGCAAAGCCTGAAATATTTATTATCTGGCCTTTTTCGGGCCAGATAATCTAGTCTGATCTGATCAGGCTAGATGAGGAAGGAAGGAAGGAAGGAAGGAAAGAAGGAAGGAAGGAAGGAAGGAAGGAAGGAAGGAAGGGAGGGAGGGAGGGAAAAAGGGAAGAGGGAGGGAGGAAGGAAGGAAGGAAAGATAAGGAAAAGGAAAAGGAAGGAAGGGAGGGAATGAAGGAAGGAAGGGAAGAAAGAAAAAGGAAGGACAGAAAGACAAACAGAAAGAAAGGAAAGAAGGTAGGTAGGAAGAAAGGAAGAAATCTGTATTGGTTATCTATTGCTGTGTAACAAATTATCCCAAAACCTAAGGGCTTAAAAAACACATTGTTTTTCTCCCCTTATCTTGCAGCCTCTATTATCTGCAGCTATTTGCACAGCTTGGCTGGGTGTCCCTGGCTTAGGGTCTCACAAGGCTACAGTCAGTGTGTCAACCAGGGCTGCAGTCATCTCACAGCTGCTCTGGGGTGTGATCTACTTCTAAGCTCACTCACCTGACTGTTGGCAGGCCTAGGGTGCTCCCCAGCTGTTCACCAGCAATATTAGTTCCTTGGCTCAAGAGACTCTCCGTAGGGCAACTCACAACTTAGAAGTTGACTTCTGTTAGAGCAAGAGAGAGAGAAAGAGAAGACACCCAAAACTGAAGCCACAGTCTTTTATAAGCAAATATTAGGGATAACATCCATGGCTTCAGCCATATTCTACTCATTAGAAGCAAGTGGATAAATCTATCCTCCCGTCAAGGGGAGAGGATTATATAGGACATGAATTTCAGGAGATGGGAATCACTGGGGGCCATCCTCAGGATGGGTCACACTACAAGTTCAGGAAACAACCACTTTTCACAAAAAGAGGAGAAATCGCAGGTAAAAATTGCAGGAATTCCAAGATCAGTCTCTTCTGATTTCTGAAAATAATCAATTTGGAGAGTGGGCCAGGGTTCTATGACCAGCTGTAGTTGCCAGTGCTTCATTTAGTGACTCACAGACGGGGATTCCAAAGCACACACTTAACTCCATGTCACAGGCAGCCAGTCAGTTGAATATGACAAGGTGACCATCAGAGGCAGAATAGTGACCCCCAAAGATGTCCACATCCTGATCTCCAGAACCTGTAAATATGTGACCTTACGTGGCAAAGAGACTTTGTAGATGTAATCAAGCTAGGGGTCTTAAGATGAGGCAGTGATCTTGGATTATCCAAGTAGGCTGGATGTAATCACGAGGGTCCTTATTTGTGAAAGAGGGAGGTAAGAGTCAGAGAAGGAGACATGATGACAGAAGCAGATGTCGGAGTGATGTCACTGCTGGCTCTGAAGGTGGATGGAAGCTATGAGCCAAGGAATGTGGGCAGTCTCTAGAAGCCAGAAAAGGCAAAAAAATAGATAAAATGGATTTTCACCTAGAGCCTCCAGAAAGACCGTGGCTCTGCTGCCATCTTTATTTTAGGCCTGTGAGACCCATTTCAAGATTTCCAGTCTTCAGAACTGTAAGATAAATTTTGTTTTCGTAAGCCACTAAGCTTGCAGTAATTTGTTACAGCAACAATCGGAAACTAACATCATAGCCTGGTTCTTTTCTTTTTTAATTCTTCCTGATCTTTGCCACCAGTTTTTCTGTTTATAAATAGTCATTATCTTCTTTTTTATATTTAAAATATTTTTATTTTTCATTATACAAGTAATATCAAAATACATATGAAAATGAAAACATGTGAAAAGTGAAAACATAACACATACAAATGAAATTTCTTATGATCCCTCCCTCCAACCCATCATTCCACCAAGTAATCATGGTTGTTATTTTGGTGTGTATCTTTCTAGACCATGTTCTATGTTCTCTCATTCCTAGATAAAATGCACACCCATTCAATAATTAGCTCTTTCAGCAAATATTTATTGTGTCGCTAATACATGCGAAGCACTATTCTAGATGCTGGAGATGTACCCCCAAAGCCCTGGCTTCATGGAACTTACATGCATAAAAAATACACACTAGATGAGGAAGATCCTGCAATGGAAAACAAGCGGTTTTGAGCAAGGACCGTCAGTTGCATCTGTAATGTCCAATATGGTAGCCACTGGACAGATGTGCTATCAAACAATTGAAATGTGCCTAGACCTCCTTGAGGTGTGTTGTAAGTGTAGATACATACTGAATTTCAAAGACCATATAAAAAAATAGAATGCAAAATATCTCATTAATTTTTATACTGATTATATATTTCAATGATAATATTGTGGATATATTAATAGGTTGTAGAAAAGATATTATTAAAATGAATTTCACATTTCTTTTTACTTTTACTAATGTAACTATTAGAACACAAACTTACACATGTGCCTCACATTATGATTCTGCTGGGCAGTGCTGTGGTACATGTTTTGTAAAGAGGGCTCTGGCAGCTGGTGAATCGACAGCAGGAAGCAAGAGTAGATGTGTGGGGACATGCGCTGGAGGCTCTTGCAGTTGCCCATAAGGTACCGGGTGAGGCAAAAGGTTGGAGGAAGCCCCAGAGAAGTCCATTCGATAAACTTTGCCCTCCAGTTCTTTTGCCCTGTCTGAATGCCAGTAATGCATGAAAGACAATAGACTCTAAGTTTCTTCTCTCTCCTAATCTGATCAGAATTTCAGTGGAGTAAGGAGAGGAAGGAGTCTAGTCTAGAACTTCTTAATATATTTTCTTGATCATTAGTTAGAGCCCAGAAATTAGAGGCATTGAGCAGGTGGGGCCCCTTTCTTCACTTTGATTGGGTCCATCCAAGGTAAATTCCTTAGCAATACTGGGCTCTCCATCAAATTTAGGCTCCTCTTCTCCACCTATAATGCCCTTTGTAAGAGTTCCAGCATTCATGACCCTGATCCATGAAAATCTGGGGCTTCTGACTGCAACAGATTTTTAGCCACCTTCACCCAAACCCAGCCAATCTCCAGGCTCTTTCAGGGGCCATGTGCAAAGCCTATATTCACAAATTCTTCACCACCTATGTTGATGATTCCATGCTCTAAGAACCAGTTTTCCCTGCTTCTTAAAACAATACGAAATTACTATACTGTGAAATTCACAAAAAACATTTGCAAAGATCAAATTTTTATAATAACTCTCTGAAGCAGGCAGAGAAAGAGGAAAGAAAGAAGGCATTGAATAAGTGACTTTTTCTTAAGCCTTCGGTATTTCCCAGTACATTTCAGATCTGATTTGGCAGCAGATTATTCAATTAATCATTTTACAATTCACCTGTTGATTTTTCTGTGATACAATCACCAACTTCCTTGCACTGAAACACCTGGACAGGTATGTGAATCTCTAGCACAAACATACACAGTCTCCTGGTGTTGGATATGCAAATCCATCCCAGCCCTCTGGTCTCCCTCTTAGTTTCTATTCTTTAAGAAACTAAAGAGACTGTAAACTATAACCCTCCAATGAAGAAACTGCATATGAGGTTAACTATATGGGCTTCATTTAAGAAAGGAATAGCCCTTTGAGCCCCAGATGGGAGACATGAAACTGCTGTTCCCTTTGTAGTCTCAGTACCCTCTGGCCTTTCATGGTGTGGGCACTTTGCCTTGCTGAGTTTTATTCTAACCAAGATACATATTTTTCTTTCATAGTTGTCTTTATTACATGCTACTGCACCTTACCAAATACATTATACATTTATAAAGACGTATACATACATAGGCCGGGTTGTCCACAGCAAACTATGTGCATTGTTTTATGTCAATTACTTAAGGATTCTTTTGAGAACACGTTTGACCACATGCAATTTTGCCTTAGGTGTTAACTTTGGAAACTAGCTTGACATAAAATGCAATGCCACGAACTTTTCTCCAGTATTCCCCAGGCTTAACACAGGCCCAGGTATACAGCAAGAAACTGCATGATGAGTGCCATGCCTGTTGGACCACAAAATCTTCAGAGCTCCCCTAATACCAGTGCCCTCTGGCCTGATGGGTCAATCAGACCTTTGCTTGGTTCCTGTTCAGGTGGGCCTGAGAAACCTACTACTTCCCTTTTAGCGTCTCTGAATTCTGTGGTAAATAGAAGAAATTATCTAAAACAGGGTCAAAGAGAGCCAAAGCAATGAATGTTCTTTTGATACACTTGGAAAATGAATTGATCCCCTATCTCCAGAGGAAAAACACATGATGTTTTCCATCTGGCAAGGCTGTGGAAGAATAATGTTGTGGAAACAAGAGCCTATTCACTGAAGCCATTGTGGCACAGTCCTGCAGCTGGGAGTGGTGAGTTTACATCACCCCAACCACTTACAAAAACTGAAATGAGGAGTTCTGTTTACTGGCAAGTGTTTTCAAACTCCCTCCTCCTCATCCCTTTGAGTAACTTTTGTCTAATAAATGACTAAATGTCATTATGTTATCTCAAAGTTAGAAGGGCGGTCAGAGGTCCTGTGACCCTCAGATCATACAGTGTTTGATAAAGAGCTAACGCTCTTCCCCAGGTCCTAATTGTGATGCTTTGGGCTACATGTAACATTATGCCCTGACCTAGACCTAAATATTGGAGGAAATGGCCTCCTATAGCCAGGAGCAGGAGATGAGTCTCAGGCATGGTACAACAGCAGTTCCGCAATGTCATCAAAGACCCTTCTTCCTCCCAGTTCTCTGCTCTGCAACAGTTTCTTTCTAGGGCTGATTCCCCGTTTAGTCACAAGATACTTGTGTAGTTTCAGATGCCACAGCCAGGATCCAGAGGCAGGAGAGGAATGATTTCTTCTCATGCTTCTTAAAAAGAAAAATATTTTCCCAAGCCCCTTACCAACCCCCAGCAGAGCTTCCTGCTTATCTCTTTGGCAAGAACTAAGTTATGTGTCCACTACAAAATCAGTCGCTGCTTGGGGTAGTGGGATACTCCATGACTGGTTTGACTAGTCTGAATCCAGTTGAACTGGGAGTGGGGGCAACTGCCATTGAGGCATATGACTTGTGGAGGAGGGAATGGATCTCTGGGTCGGGGAAGAGGGAGGAGATGTTCCATCAGTAAGGAAAAAAGAGAAGAAATGAACTTTTGAGTAGAGAACAGTATCTTCTATATTTAGCCACTGTAGAACACAGATGATGGGATAGCCAACTATATAAGATTTTCATTACAAACATAAATAGAGGTTTATGTCACTTGATGTTGAAATTATCAAGATTCTTTATTTGACTTATTATCCCACTTCTCTCACTCTTGAATCTCAAATTATAGGATTTCACAATCACTTTATTATTTAAAATCACTGAGCACTTAATACATGCCAGGCCCTGTGCAAACTTCCTCTCATGAAATTCTCCTTTGATTTCTCACAACAGCCATATAAAATACATGCTGTTATCCTCATTTTACAGTCAGGCAAACTAAGGATGTGAAAGGTAAGTAACTGGCCCAAATTTGTAAAATTTGTAAAGTGGAGGAGCCAGACCTGGAATCAGGTTACTAAAATTCCAAGTGAATAATCATTCCTTCAGTAGATGAGTCTCCGTGCTAGGTTCTGGGGGTAGTGGTAATCCAAACAGACACAGTTCTTGCCTTTGTGGAAGCTACAATCTAGTGGAATAGAAAAATAGGAAACAAATACATTACACAAAAGCTACAAAATACTGGTAGGTATTACAAAAGAAAAAGAGTGAAGGATTGAACAAGGGCCCTTCTTTATACTGTGGTGATCAGAAAAATCCTTTCTGCAAGGTGACTTTATGCTGGATTCTAAGCAGTAAGAGCTGTATGAAAAGAGAGATGGAAATATTCCAGGGAAAGGACCTGAGCTGGAAAACACACTGACCAGAACCATTGTGACTGAGTGAAAGGGAGAGCAGTGTAGGGGAAAGGAGAGGGAGGCACCGGGCAGTTCATTTGGGCCTCCTATGTCCCTTAAGAATATCAGATTTTATTCTAGATGCATTCTGAAACTACTGAAGAGTTTTAACCAGAAAACTAAAGCGATTAGATTTGCATCTTAAAACTTGATCACTCAAACTATTGTTTTGAGAAGAGATGAGTTGGAGAAAAAGATGTGAAGAGATTAGTTGGGAGGATATTGCAGATACCAGGAAAGCAGTGATGGTAAGTGACCGTGGAGATTGAGAGAAAAAGGTGGATTCAAGAGATGTGCTACAGGGAGAAGTGGCAGGAATTAGATGGGCTCACATACGACGATAAGGGGAAGAGAGGAGCTAAAGATTATTCTTAGCTTTGGATCCTACAACTCGGTGCTAAAAAGGCAGGTCACTGAACTCAAATGAAAGATCAAGGTTTAGTTTGAGACATGTTAAGTTTGATAGATAAGGTGTCAAGTAGGTTATTGCATATATTTTCTGGAGCTGAGAAGTTTGCTAGAGATGTGTTTGAGCATAGTTGGCACATAGATGGTATTTAAAGCCTTGAGATGAAAGACCATATTGATGGTATTTAAAGCCATTTAAGGCATATTGATGGTAATTAAAGCCTAGGAAAATACTTCTAAGACAAAGGAAAACAGAGAGCCCAGAACCATCATTTAGAATACTAGTATCAAAGGAGGTTGGAGTTGGCAGAGAGCTGGGAGGAAAACTAGAAGAGTGAGACATTAGCCAAGTCAAATACAGGAGTGTTTCAGGAAGAGTGGCCAGTTACATTGCTTGCCACTGAGGGTCAAGTATAAAGCCTGAGTTTATGTACAGAAAGGACCCATCCATTGGTCAGCACTCTGAATTTAAAAGGACCCACACCAAGACACATCCTTATGAAATTCCATTACATTGCAGACTGAAAATAAGATTCTAAAATCTTCAGAAGTGGTAAGAGTGAGACAATGGGAAAAAGCCACATACAAAGAGTTGGGTTTAGGATTGCATAAGACTTCTCTAGAGGAGTAAAAGCTAAAATACAAATATATGATGTCTTCAAAATTCCAAGAGAACATTATTTACAGCATAGAATTATAGTCAAGTAAAATTGGAAGAAAAATCCATTTAGACACGCAAGATTTCAAAAAGTTGACCTCCCATGTGTACTTTTTCAGGAAGCTACTGAAAGATGCTGTCCTGCAGAATGAGGGTATAATCAAAGAATCCAAAATATGGGATAAGAAAAAAAGAAGTGAAGGAAATTCAGAGTAGTGATAAGAGAAGTTCCAGGATGACATCTCTGTAGCAGCCTTAGAGGATATTCATTCCCAACTGCAGCAGCAGAATTGAGGGCTCCAGGAGAAATGTCTTGGGGGGAAAATATGGTTGATAAACTACTTGATATGACTTACATATTGAATGGAGTTTCAGGAAGAAAAAAAATTTGAGGCTGAATGAATAACAGGCACACAGAGAATAACACAAATGGAAAAAAAATGTTCATTCCAGTGTTAAAGACGAACTTTAAGAAAGGATGAAGCCTACTATAATATAAATATAAAATGAACATGTACCAAAGATTTTATTAACTCATCACTTTAGAAAGGAACTAATAAAATTCTACAACCAGTGCAAAGGGTGAATTCAAAGAGCAGAAGTACAGATAGGGAACAAGGACTTCTGGAATCAATTTACAAGTAGAAGCAAAATGGCCTATTCAGAAAACAATAATCAATTGAGTCCTATTAGTTTTATATTGCTGTGTAACAAATTTCCACAAATTTCACAGCTTAAAACAACACACATTTGTTATCTCACAGTTCTGTAGGTCAGTAGTCTAGATGGGCTCAGTTGAGTCCTCTGTTTAGCATCTCTTGAGGTCAAGATCAGCCTGGTCGGGCTCTATCTGGAGGCTCTGGGAAAGAATCAGCTTCTAGGTGCATTCAGGTTGCTGGTTGAATTCAGTTTCATGTGGGTATAGGACTAAGGACACTGCTTTCCTTGTTTGTTGCTCACTGAGATTGCTGTCAACTCCTAGAAAGCCCTCTCTGGTCCTTACACACACGCCCCCTCATCTTCAAAGCCAGCAGCTGCCTGTCAAATACTTCTGGTGCTTCGAATCTCTCTGATTTCCTCTTCTGCCACCAGCTGGAGAAAACCCTTTACTTTAAAGGGCTCATGTGATTAGGGCTTATGCGCTTAGATTAGGCCCACTGGGATAATCTCCCTTTTGCCCTATAATATAACATAATCATAGGAATGATATCTTCACAAGTTCTGCCCACACTCAAGGGGAAGAGATTATCCTAAGATGTGGGTCACTGGGAGGTCATTTTAGAATTCTGCCTACCCCAGCATTCCACCATACACAATCAATTCGCATTTCAATCGATAACAATAACTTGCATTCATACTGGTTTTCTATAACTTACAGAATTGTTAAATAGGCCAAAGAGAAAAGAAAAAGGCAAAGACAGCCTGGATGGGTGAGCCATTAATTCTTGTTTTCCCATTTGAAAGTTTTTCATAATTTTTTGACTCTTGTTATGCAAGAAAAGAAACATAATTCATAACACAGCACATGGCTCACTTTGATCAATATTTAGGTAACCACTGAATATCCATGTAACCAAAACTTGTGGTATAGCTAATACGTAGAGAATGAGGATGAGGGACCCAAGGTGGTGGGGGCAGACTGGTAGGGCAAAAGTGAAAATCTTCCCCTTTCATAGTAGCAAGTCAACAGGTAATGCCTAAACTGGAAAAAAAAAAAAATAAGAAATAAAGTGAAAAACGTATTATTTGGAAATATGATGGTGAATACAAAAGAAATAGCTTTAAGACTTGCCTCTGAAAAGTGGGAATGGGGCAATGAGTGGTAGGGCATAGGACTGCTATGTTTCATGTCTAGCTAATGCATAAGTAAAGCATATGAAGAAGCAGAGAGAGTGAGAATGATGTTTTACCTCCTTATACTTTACCTTTGTTTCTGACACTTCTATTCAGAGCTGAAGGGACTTTTTTTTTTTTTTTCTTTTATTTATTTATTATTATTATACTTTAAGTTGTAGGGTACATGTGCATAACGTGCAGGTTTGTTACATATGTATACTTGTGCCATGTTGGTCTGCTGCACCCATCAACTCGTCATTTGCATCAGGTATAACTCCCAATGCAATCCCTCCCCCCTGCCCCCTCCCCATGATAGGCCCCGGTGTGTGATGTTCCCCTTCCTGAGTCCAAGTGATCTCATTGTTCAGTTCCCACCTATGAGTGAGAACATGCGGTGTTTGGTTTTCTGTTCTTGTGATAGTTTGCTAAGAATGATGGTTTCCAGCTGCATCCATGTCCCTACAAAGGACGCAAACTCATCCTTTTTTATGGCTGCATAGTATTCCATGGTGTATATGTGCCACATTTTCTTAATCCAATCTGTCACTGATGGACATTTGGGTTGATTCCAAGTCTTTGCTATTGTGAATAGTGCTGCAATAAACATACGTGTGCATGTGTCTTTATAGCAGCATAATTTATAATCCTTTGGGTATATCCCCAGTAATGGGATGGCTGGGTCATATGGTACATCTAGTTCTAAATCCTTGAGGAATCGCCATACTGTTTTCCATAATGGTTGAACTAGTTTACAATCCCACCAACAGTGTAAAAGTGTTCCTATTTCTCCACATCCTCTCCAGCACCTGTTGTTTCCTGACTTTTTAATGATCGCCATTCTAACTGGTGTGAGATGGTATCTCATTGTGGTTTTGATTTGCATTTCTCTGATGGCCAGTGATGATGAGCATTTTTTCATATGTCTGTTGGCTGTATGAATGTCTTCTTTTGAGAAATGTCTGTTCATATCCTTTGCCCACTTTTTGATGGGGTTGTTTGTTTTTTTCTTGTAAATTTGTTTGAGTTCTTTGTAGGTTCTGGATATTAGCCCTTTGTCAGATGAGTAGATTGCAAAAATGTTCTCCCATTCTGTAGGTTGCCTGTTCACTCTGATGGTAGTTTCTTTTGCTGTGCAGAAGCTCTTTAGTTTAATTAGATCCCATTTGTCAATTTTAGCTTTTGCTGCCGTTGCTTTTGGTGTTTTAGACATGAAGTCTTTGCCCATGCCTATGTCCTGAATGGTACTACCTAGGTTTTCCTCTAGGATTTTTATGGTATTAGGTCTAACATTTAAGTCTCTAATCCATCTTGAATTAATTTTCGTATAAGGAGTAAGGAAAGGATCCAGTTTCAGCTTTCTACTTATGGCTAGCCAATTTTCCCAGCACCATTTATTAAATAGGGAATCCTTTCCCCATTTCTTGTTTTTCTCAGGTTTGTCAAAGATCAGATGGCTGTAGATGTGTGGTATTATTTCTGAGGGCTCTGTTCTGTTCCATTGGTCTATATCTCTGTTTTGGTACCAGTACCATGCTGTTTGGGTTACTGTAGCCTTGTAGTATAGTTTGAAGTCAGGTAGCGTGATGCCTCCAGCTTTGTTCTTTTGACTTAGGATTGTCTTGGAGATGCGGGCTCTTTTTTGGTTCCATATGAACTTTAAAGCAGTTTTTTCCAATTCTGTGAAGAAACTCATTGGTAGCTTGATGGGGATGGCATTGAATCTATAAATTACCTTGGGCAGCATGGCCATTTTCACGATATTGATTCTTCCTATCCATGAGCATGGTATGTTCTTCCATTTGTTTGTGTCCTCTTTAATTTCACTGAGCAGTGGTTTGTAGTTCTCCTTGAAGAGGTCCTTTACATCCCTTGTAAGTTGGATTCCTAGGTATTTGATTCTCTTTGAAGCAATTGTGAATGGAAGTTCATTCATGATTTGGCTCTGTGTTTGTCTGTTATTGGTGTATAAGAATGCTTGTGATTTTTGCACATTAATTTTGTATCCTGAGACTTTGCTGAAGTTGCTTATCATCTTAAGGAGATTTTGGGCTGAGACAATGGGGTTTTCTAAATATACAATCATGTCATCTGCAAACAGGGACAATTTGACTTCTTCTTTTCCTAACTGAATACCCCTGATTTCTTTCTCTTGCCTAATTGCCCTAGCCAGAACTTCCAACACTATGTTGAATAGGAGTGGTGAGAGAGGGCATCCCTGTCTTGTGCCAGTTTTCAAAGGGAATTTTTCCAGTTTTTGCCCATTCAGTATGATATTGGCTGTGGGTTTGTCATAAATAGCTCTTATTATTTTGAGGTACGTTCCATCAATACCGAATTTATTGAGCGTTTTTAGCATGAAGGGCTGTTGAATTTTGTCAAAAGCCTTTTCTGCATCTATTGAGATAATCATGTGGTTCTTGTCTTTGGTTCTGTTTATATGCTGGATTATGTTTATTGATTTGCGAATGTTGAACCAGCCTTGCATCCCAGGGATGAAGCCCACTTGATCATGGTGGATAAGCTTTTTGATGTGTTGTTGAATCCGGTTTGCCAGTATTTTATTGAGGATTTTTGCATCGATGTTCATCAGGGATATTGGTCTAAAATTCTCTTTTTTTGTTGTGTCTCTGCCAGGCTTTGGTATCAGGATGATGTTGGCCTCATAAAATGAGTTAGGGAGGATTCCCTCTTTTTCTATTGATTGGAATAGTTTCAGAAGGAATGGTACCAACTCCTCCTTATACCTCTGGTAGAATTCAGCTGTGAATCCATCTGGTCCTGGACTTTTTTTAGTTGGTAGGCTATTAATTATTCCCTCAATTTCAGAGCCTACTATTGGTCTATTCAGGGATTCAACTTCTTCCTGGTTTAGTCTTGGAAGAGTGTAAGTGTCCAGGAAATTATCCATTTCTTCTAGGTTTTCCAGTTTATTTGTGTAGAGGTGTTTATAGTATTCTCTGATGGTAGTTTGTATTTCTGTGGGGTCGGTGGTGATATCCCCTTTATCATTTTTAATTGCGTCGATTTGATTCTTCTCTCTTTTCTTCTTTATTAGTCTTGCTAGTGGTCTGTCAATTTTGTTGATCTTTTCAAAAAACCAACTCTTGGATTCATTGATTTTTTGGAGGGTTTTTTGTGTCTCTATCTCCTTCAGTTCTGCTCTGATCTTAGTTATTTCTTGCCTTCTGCTAGGTTTCCAGTCAAAATTTTCTAACCTTCTGGCTACACGGATTGATTCAGAAATGGTCACCATGACCAAGGACTTTACTGGAAACATTGAGAATAAGATGCTGTCTTTCTGCTGGTCTTAAAAAGATCACTGGATGTGGGTGGAACCAATCCTGGGAATATGGGGGCCAGAATATGAAGAAAATTGCCTGAGAATAAAAGCCTATCTGGGGAAAAACAGAGGTAAGAAGACTAAGTTCTTAAGGTGTAGTTGAAGCATCTGGTTTCAGCTTTGTCTAATGATTCCACTAATAAACTTCCTTCTATCATTTGGGGTGGTTATTTTTTCCCCAGCCATAATCTGGGAAGTTCCTTGAGTTTGGGATTACCAAGGAATGTGAGAGAAAGGGAGAAGGAAATGAAATAGATCAAGGCAAGTAAACTGGGGATTAGTAGGAAGAGAAAGGAAACCCTAAGGTGTGCTTTGTTTTCTACAAAGCTGAAAATTTTAATTTTCTTTAAAATGTTATCAGCTGCCTAGAAGAAGCTGAGAATGTGGTGGCTCCCCAGAATCATCACTATATTTTTTCCTTTTTTTCAGCCATATTTATTGCAGAGAGGTTCCTTAACAAACTGAAAATAGGATTACCACATGATCTAGCAATTCCACTTCTGGATATATATTCAAAGGATTTGAAATCAGTACATTGAAGAGATATCTGCACTTGTATGTACATTTAGGCATTATTCACAATAGCCAAGTTATAGAATCAACCTAAGTGTCTATCAATAAATGAATGGAGAAAATGTGGCATATATACACAAAGGAATACTTCTCAGCCTTAAAAAAAGAAGGAAATTCATTTGTAACAACATGGGTGGATCTGAAAGACATTATGCTAAGTGAACATTATGCTAAGCCAGGAACAGAAAGTCAAATAATGCACGTTCTCACTTACACAGGAAATCTAAAACAATCAAACTCACAGTAGCAGAGTAGAATGGTGGTACCCAGAGTCTGGGCACATGAGGAGAATGGGGAGATGTCAGTCAAAGAGTTCAAAGTTTCAGCTAGATAGGAGAAATAAAGACTAAGCATTTGAAGTGATGGATATGTTTATTAGCTTAATTCAGTCATTCCACATTGTATACATATGACATCACTTTGTACCTTATAAAATATATAAAATTATCATTTGTCAATATATAGTAGGGAATTTTTTTAAATTAAAATTTGCGTTTCTAACAAGTTCTTAAGTAAGACTGCTGCTACTGCTCAAGGGACCATATTTTGAATTCCACTGTGCCAGGGTAGGAGTAATCAACAACATAGGGCAATCTGGGACTGGTCACCACCCACCCAGCTCTTTGCTTCTAAACCTAAACCAGCCACAGTGATAAACTGGTGTGGTAATTGGCAGATCACCCAGGGATGGAACCACCGAGTGGGGAAGCTGGCCTGGGGAAAATCTCACCATAACTGATGGGGAGAAATTCAATATCTGTTTGAAATGAAATCAGTCTGAGTCAGCCTGAGTCTTGCTTCTCTATACATTAAGACAGAGCAAAAAGCTAACAATCTGGAAAAACTGTGCATAGAAAGTATGCATGAAAAGATATATCTATACATATATATGTGTATATATATATACATGTGAATTTATTCTTTGGTATCACCAGAAAGAAACTCTTAATAACTAAAATTCTTTTTGTTTTTATGGTAGTCTTTCCTGAAGAATTTGAAAGTTACTGACAGAACCCATTAATCTTTCAAAACCTCTAAGGGGCTTCTGGGTGTTGCTTGATTTGTCTTTCCAATTCTTTTTTTTTTTTTTTTTTAAACAGCAACAACAACAAACCATAGAGATACTAGGTTTTTCTCCATGGTTCTATAAGACAGAAAACTTTTTACCATGTCTCCTACATTGTATGTTTCCCATTGCTTTCAAATAACCCAGCTTGAAAGCCTACAAACTGTATTTTGCAGATCCTAATTTAAATATTTATTTCAGATTTTTTTCCCATGAATTGAAATTTGATTTCTTCACATTCCCAGTTCTCATTTCCACATAATTCTGCCTACTGAATGCCTAATAAAAATGCATTTTACAAAAGCTTCTTTTTAAGAGTTAAAAAATCTTGACACTTATTAGACGTCTATCTTATAGACTAAGAAAAGAGTGACCATCTATCAGAAGCTGCCAGCTTCATCCTCTTTAGAAAAGTTGGAACTATATTCCAGAACTCAAGAGTGTTGAGTGTGGACAGACAATATAAAGACCCAGGACCCAATAATTGGCAAGAGAATAAAATCTACGCAACAGAGCAATTCCTTATGATGAGTTGTAAAAATAATACAATGGATCAAATGCTTTGTACCACAAGGTTTTTTCACACCCTCCAGGGAAATTGCCAAACTTACTTAAAAACGTGGTAAATCAAAGTTGGTTATATCCATCCCCTTCACAAAATTTCTCTCACCACTTCTAATCTCACACAGATGTGGCAAGAGTATCAAAGATCGGGTTTGACACATTTGGACCTACTTAAAAAGAAAGCTGAATTTTAAAATTTTTTTGAATTTCTGCCACCTACTGGCAACTGGAAGTGATAGAATTGAGCACCGGGTAATCACACTTCCTGGTTGAGGCTAGTTGTGGTCCTCATCTGGGGGATAACTAATTAACACATGCTTTAACGGGTCTTTAGCACATGTAGCTGATTTAGTGAGAAAACTGTGGATTGAATTATTTGGAGGCTAGTTTCCAGGCCCTGGAGCAACTCTAACCATCCCTGCATGGTAAACCTGATTACAAAGTGAACTTGGCATTTGGGATTCCCTTCCTTGTTGATGTGAATCATATGGCTTCAGTGTTGTTGAGAGCTGGTGCTCAGATGGCCCTGTTGTTTGTACACATATTGCATAAACTTCACTGGCAAGACCCGTTTGTAGGTGTAATTCTAGAAGGCAGATAGTGTGTGTTTGTGGACTGTGCAAATTGAATCTGAATATTGATACGCATGGCATCTGGAATTCATTCTGGAAAGTTCTTACGGAGACAATACGTAATGACTTGGAATTGCCACCCTGGTGCACACAGCAGGATAGTGGGGGAAGATCTTTCAGCTTGAATTATTAACTAGTTCTGATGATAATTTTGACAGCCTAAACCTAAACTAGATTCTTGGGTAATCTCTCCAAATCCATCCTTTAACAAAATAACCTACATGCAGCATCATCCTTGTCTTAACCTTGTAACTCCCCTGGTCCTGTTTTGTCATTTCTTGGTGTGACTAACTTTAGTTCAAAGGGTTCATTTCATTCCAAGGGGCAACCAGAGAGGGATCAAAGACTTTACTTCATTTTGCAAAGGCCAGGCTGGAGAGTTTATTACGCTGGGTCAATCTCTCTTTGAAGATTGCTATCTGTGGGTGTGAAACCTGAGTCCCATGAAAGACAGATGCAAAAAGCTCTGGGGCAGCCACCAGACAAGAAGGTGTCATTTATACCAAGATTGGAAAGCAACGTCAGAGATGCTGGAGAAGATCAAAAAGTTGAAGGTGCATTGGACATATGGCAAAGAGTAGCGACCATCTGGAAAAGTGGATATTGTAATGGGGCAGGCAGCAATCAAAGGAGAGTTGAAATTTAAAAAAAGAATGAAATGAAAGTAAAAAGAGAAAAGAAAGGAAAGAAAGAAAGAGAGAGAGGGAAAGAAAGAAAGAAAAAGAAAGAAAGAAAGAAAGAGAGAGAGAGAGAGAAAGGAAGGAAGGAAGGAAGGAAGGAAGGAAGGAAGGAAGGAAGGAAGGAAGGAAGGAAGGAAGGAATTAAAGAAAGGGGGGGGAAGGGGAGGGAGGGAATTAAAGGCCAAGAAATACATTGAGTGATAGACCAGTAAGCATGTGGAAAAATAAGGGCTGTTATAGTGACAGAACCAGCTCTAGGGTCCAGCCATACCCAGTTTCTTTTACTTCTGCAAACGTGGTATGCTCTCTGGTTTCTATGCCTTCATGCATGCCCTTCTCCCAGCTGGAATACTGTTCTGCTCCTGACCTCTCTGCATTTTCTTTTCACTGAACCGACTCCTCCAACTTATTGTTGAGATGTCAGCTTAAGTCTTTCTTTCTCTGGACAGTCCAGGAAAGTCCCCTTTAGACCTGAGTTACTCCAGCTCTCATGGTAGAGTGCTTACTTCCTTTGTCATAGGACTTTTCATACTTCCTCTTATTGTTTAACACCTTTCTTTCCTGAGAGCCCTATGCTCAATGACAGTGGGAACTTGTCTGCCTTGTTCTCCTCACCACTACAACCTCAGCACCCAGCATGATACCTGTAGTATGGTAGGTTGTTACTTCTCATTTGTGGAAAAAATGAATAAATAAAAACAGCTCGAGGGGACCGGCCAAGGTATTCCTTGTGAAAGAGCATTCTATCAGTTTGCCATTTCTGGAACAAGTTCCTTCCCATTGGGTAAGCAGAGATGAAGACTGACACTATCTTGATGCCTCACATTTTGTAAGTACAGTAGAACACTACGTCAAAGACACTGGTGATTTTAACAAATCACGACTGCCCTCTCTTCCTTCCAGCTGGATCAAGGCTATTCCTTCAAATAAGTCAAACTTTGCTGTCTTTGCCTATGTTTGGAAATGGATGGCATCAAATCCTATCATGTACTCATCAGAGTAGATAAGCATGGTCTCAGTCATCTTCTCCAGAAAATATACTCTATTTTCAAGTGAAATCTCTCCTTAGAGCTCCAACAAAGCGATGAGATATTTTGCTAGTATAGCTTTATATTACAAATTTAGATAAGATCATTTATCAGTTTTAAAGTCAACGAGAGGAAGGCAAGTTGCACTGGTGTTTTGCTGTGTGTTAATGTTGATATGGGACTGTTTTGAATGTGTATCCTTTTGTAAATTGCAGTTTTTAATATAATTTAGAGTATATTATACATATCAAATTTTGGGGAACCTCTGTAGTACTGATTTGAAAAACACCTCTAAACAAGACACAATTCTAAATGTTTTGCCCATATCAACTCTTCTACTCTCCAGAACAACCCCATTAGGCACATACTAGTACCCTGACTTTATAGATAAGGACACCGAGGTACAGAGAGGCTAAGTAATTTGCTAACTCACAGTTGGTAAGTGATGTAACCAGGATTCGAAGGCAAAAGTCTGACTCCATTTATTCATTCTTTTAACTAATATTTAATGTGTGTCTACTATGTACCATGCACTGTTCTGGGCTATAGGCACACAGTGATGGACAAAACACAAAAATCCCTGCCCATGGAGCTTCCTGTTCTGGTGGAGCTCCATTCCAGCATCCTCATTCTTACTCATTACTATTGCACGCCTCTCACCGGTTGCCCTCGGCTCTATGGGAGAAAGGCAGGGTGATATAAGGGTGAGAGTCAGGAAGAGACAATTGGGCTGAGACTAGGAAGGTGAGTAGGAGTTGGCAAAGAAGGCAGGGTGGGGAAGGCCTTGCAGGTACAGGAAACAGAGGGGAATTGTGGAGCTGAGTGGCATCCTCAGCATCATACCACCCTCCTTGTCATTGTCCTAGTCCCGAAAAAGGGGTCAAAACCTTTGGTGAAATGGACTGCTGGGGAGCTTCCTATCTGACAAAGATTAATCAACCGGCCCCAATTTCTTTCCTCCTCAGTGTCCTTACGGCTGCCTACCATTGTCCCTAGCCTTGCCTCCTGCCTCCTGCCTGCTCTACTTTGATGTCTAACTAAATCCATTTCCCCAACTCTTGGTTTTCCTGCTTCCTTCTCCCAGCCCCCACCCCAATTCCTATTCCATATACTCTCCACACAAGAAGTATGCAACTCTCTACATACTCACCCATGTGTTCTCAGATTAGATGTGACTTCACTCACTCCTGTAACATTTATTGAGTGCCTGCAATGTGCCAGGCACCGATTCTCGTGGTGGGTCCCTGTGGGAGGCTGAAAAATGGCTCCCCCAAATATATCCGTGTGCTAACCCCTGGAATCTATAAATGTTACCTTACATGGCAAAAATAAACTAGAGATGTGACGAAGTTAAAGATGCTGAGATGGGGAGATTATCCTAGATTCTCCATTGTATTAAATGCAATGATATGTATCCTTATAAGAGAGACAGAGGGGGAGATTTGATGCACATGGGAGAAGGAAAGGAGAAGACAGAGCAGAGAGAAACCTGAAGATCCTGGCCTTGTGGAGAGTGACACAGCCACAAGTCAAGCATTTCTGGCAGCCCTCAGAAACCAGAAGAGACAAGGTACATATTCCACCTTAGAGCCTCAGGGGAGAGTGTGGCCCTGGCTGTGACCTTGGTTTAAATCTGGTGATACAGATTTTGGACTTCTGGACTCCAGAAATATGAAAGAAAAATTTTCTGTTTGTTAAAGCCTCCAGTTTGTGGTCATTTGCTACAGCAACGTCAGGAAACTAACACAGTATCCTTTTTCTAGGTACACCCTGGAATTCCCAAGGTATTCCAATCGGTTCCCACAGCATCCTATATTTTCTCTACTCTACGACTTACTGCATTGTATCTTAACTGCATGTTTCTGCATTGTCTATTAGACCAGAAACTCCATGAAGGCAGAGACTGCACCTCATTTTTCTTTATATATCCCCAGCGTTTATTTCACATTGTTCTTTGCATATAATAAATGCTTAATAAATTTTTGTTACATGAGGCCAGGCCCTGTATCTCACGCCTATAATCCCAGCACTTTGGGAGGCCAAGGTGGGAGGATCACTTGAGGCCAGGAGTTGAGACCAGCCTGGCCAACATTACAAAACCCTGTCCCTACTAAAAATACAAAAATTAGCCAGGCCTTGTGGCACATGCTTGTAATCCCAACTACTCGGGAGGCTGAGGCAGAGAATCGCTTGAACCCGGGAGGCGGAGTCTGCAGTGAGCCAAGATCGCACCACTGCACTCAGCTTGGGCGACAGAGGAGACTCCATAAAAAATAAATAAATAAATAAAATTAAAAATAAATAAATAAAGTGTTACATGAATAAATAAACTATGATGAGGGCTTTTACTGTTATTTCATGTTATTTCATTTTTTAAATGTGAAATAGTTTTCTTTTCAGTTAGACTGTGAAAACCAAGGTGCGTTGCTCCTAGCTGAAGGAGGGCACACAGGTTTGAGCTCTCATGATTAGTAATGGCTGCCTGGACACTCATGGAAATAGGACACCTTGAGCAATTCATGATGTCTGTCATAGATGTGATCATAGGAAGGGGTGATCTATGTACACATACTTTGCCATCCCTGACACAGTTTTTGTCCATGAATAAGGGTTTTTATATCTAGACATAAAATGAATGATTTTGCTGCCCTGTAGAATCTTAGCACTGAAGTTTGACATTTATAACTTATCCATGGTAGCAGTGTCTTCTCATATTCTTAGTTCCTGCTGTGAAAACTGACCAGTGTGTATGTTCTTCTTTCATCCAACATTTTCAACATCAGACACTGTTCTAGGTGCTGAAGCTATACAGTCCCTGCCCTCAAAAAGTTTAAAGACTGATTGTGAAGATGAACATGTTTTTGATGAATCCAGGTCAGCAGTGTGAAATGGGCTACCGTGGTGGCCTGTGAATGGTGTAGTGTGGCTGTGGTGGAGTGAGTGTCTTAGGAGGGAGGGAAGAGGAAAACCTTCAGGCAAAGACCTTGGATTAAATTTGGAAACTGGCTCTTGAGGCACTGACTAAAGGGAGGAGGAGAATTTGCCCACTGTGGATCAGGAGGAAGTGTGTGACTCAGTGGCTGTCCACCTTTAGCTCTGGGTCCCAAAGGAGGGCTGGGCTGTCTGGCTGATCTTGCAGTGAGCCTGGTAAAAATTTAGCATTTTGGTCACTCCCTGTCCCCTGAGCAGAGCTCCGGAAGCAGGATCAATAGGGAAACATCGTCAGCAGCTAAAGGATGCTATAAATCTTTTCAGCCCTGAACGGAACAGAACAGGACTGGCTGAGGCTCTGGGAGGGGCTAAGGCAAAGTTTGGGTTTCCATTCTAATGAGCACTCTCTGCTACTGAAAGCTGTGCTGTTGGAGAAAGACAGCAGGGAGATGGTGTCAGTGATTTTCTATTTTCTGTAGATTATGGGGTGGAAACAAATGACTTCACAGCTATAAAAATGCCCTCTTTTTCAGCAGGTATTTGCCAAAAACATCATATGCATATGTCAAGGTGCTGGGTACCTCCACAAAGGTAAATGCAACCCACCCACTCACCACACAAACATAGTGATGTGGTGAAGAGGACATGGGCTATGGAGAAAAAAAAAATGATCTGTGGTGGAGTCTAGCCTGCATTTCAAAAGCTGCGTGATCTTAAGCAAGTTCCATCATTGCTCTGAGCTTCAGTTTCCTCCATCTGTAAAATGAGAATAATATTATTGCCTGTATTACTGAGTGCATGTTAGCATATAGGAACTTAGACATAGAATATAATTAATGTTAATTACACATAACTTTTTCAGGGGAGCTAAGGCTTGCCCTGGAGGCTAAGATGCAAAATCCTAGCTTTGTCTGAGGGACTCTCTTAGGGGCTGAGAGTTGATCCACTTATGGTAAGAGTAGAAAGCAAGAGTGTGATTAATATCTGCTACACCTCATTCATTTATTCAGCAGACATTTGCTGAACTCCTAGAGTGAGCCAGGCATACGCTAGGTCCTGGAGGTACAGAGATGATTGAGTATTTCCAGCTGTATCTTAAGTTCTGTGACAGCAAGGATCATTTCTACATGGTTCATTGTTGTAGCTCTAATACCCAGTATAGATAAGCAGAGGTGGGTTAGTAGGTGTTGTTTCTATTTTTTGTTGATGTATAATATTTTACATATGTATGGAATACATGTGATTTTTTTTTACATCTATAGAATGTGTAATGATCCAGTCAGGATATCTGGGGTATTCATCACCCTGAGTATTTATCAATTCTATGTATTGAGAACATTTCAAGTTCTATCTTCTAGCTACTTTGAAATGTACAATACATTGTTTGATTATTTTTTTCTTTGAGATGGAATCTTGCTCTGTTGCCCAGGCTGGAGTACAGTGGCATGATCTTGGCTCACTGCAGCCTCCATATCCCAGGTTCAAGCAATTCTCCTGCCTCAGCCTCCTGAGTAGCTAGGATTACGGGTGCATGCCGCTATGCCTGGCTAATTTTTGTATTTTTAGTAGAGATAGGGTTTCACCATCTTGGCCAGGCTGGTCTTGAACTCCTGACCTCATGATCCACCCACCTCGACCTCCCAAAGTCCCGGAATTACAGGCATGAGCCACTGTGCCTGGCCAAAAAAATTATTTCTTAATGAGAAATGATGTTTAAGAATTATTTTTAATTCAAAAAAGCATTAATAGAAATAATATCTATCAGAAACTATGCAAGTACAATTTGGTGAAATACTGTCAGATAGTTCTGAAGCACTGTGCTACACTCCCCACCGGCAGTGGATGGTCCTACATCCCTCATCTTCACCTGTACTTGGCACTTTCCAACTTTCTAATTAGTGCCAGTATAAAATGGGTGAAGTGACAACTCATTTGTTTTAATTCATTTTTTAAAATTACTAATATATGTGAGCAAAACTTCAAATACTGATATTTTGGGTTTTCTCTTCCAGAAATTGCCTGTTCATGTCCTTTGCCCAATTCTGTTCCTGGGTATATATTCCAAATAGATTCTCAAACGTTAACATAAAGAGTAGTGCCCAAGAGTAGTCACTGCTGTTATTTGTAGTGGCAGAGAGCTGGAGACAACATAAAAATCCTTCACACAGAAAGTTAAGTGGTAAAGGTGGTGAATTCATATCCTGAGGTACTGTGCAACAGTTCTAAGAGATGAACTAGATATATGAGTAGTGCACAGGTGAAACATAGAGATGTATGCTAAAAGAAATAATACCATTCATATGTAAGTTACACTTCCGTGCATATAAAACACTTTTGTGTGTGTGTGTGTGTGTGTGTGTATTTTTTAAAGATTATATTAAACACATTAGAGTGATTAATGGAAGCAGGTAGTGTTGTCAGGATACAGAAGTAAAGAAAGGGAACCAAAAAGAATAAAGAAGTAAATTAAATAACAGTCCAGTGATAACATGTCAAGAATGGAGAAGTAAAAGAAATTCAATCCTGTGTACCTGAGATTTGAAAATAATAATATAAAAAATGATAAAAGAGTTGTTAATAATCATAAATATAATGATATAATGCTTTCTACTTCTATGATTTTTTGAATCTTTCAAAGCATTTTATAGCTATTTTATTTGGTGGTGGAAATAGGGAAGGCAACCTTCTCCCCAGCGTAGATAGAAGGAAATTAGACTTTGATTTTTCCAGGGAAGACGCTAGGACCCAGAGCTTCCCTTGTGAATCTGTCTTTTTTCTGCTACAGTGGATTGGTCAGCTGCTGTCACCAGGCTCCCTAAAGGCTAGTGAAATTTGAATAAAGCCCTTCATTTATCTTTCTTCATGTTCCTTCCTGCCAGATAAAAATGCATATGCTTTAGTGGGCATCCCATTTTCCTACTACATCTCAGCTATTAACGTTGTTCACACATAGGGCTCCCATTGACCCTGGCTTTCTCCCTAATTGAACCCGAGGACTAAAACATCCTTTACAATAAGCACTTCTTTGCAATAGACAGATTTCCTGGACCCATAAAACAGCTTTTAGAAAAGGCGAGCCGTATTTAAGGAAGACATTAATATAGTGCCACAAAATGAGGTTTGCTGACATATGACTCTCTGAATAATTTACTTTAAATAAATTAACACTAGAATTTACATTTACCTTTGAAAGTCCAATTTACTGGAGACACTGAGGATGTGTTCCCTGGAGAATGGAAATAATGAAAAACACCGGCCTTTGTTTGACTGCTTTGCTAAGAACCATAATGATAAAACGACTTGTTTTTCTGGAGAAATCTCCCTTTTATCAACACTTAGATCCATCTATTGAAGGGGCTCCCCATTTCCCCCAGCAAATCTTTTGTAGCCAACAAGGTGAATTTAGCACCCAGGTGGGGGCAAGAAACTGGGGATGGTATGGAGTAAAAAAAAAAAATCAGTATAATTGAAAAGTTAAGAATCATCATCATAATAAAATAGCCAGAAGTTACTGCTAAATTGTTTGCATGTATTATCTCATTTAATTCATGTAAAAACTTGACAGAGGTGGATCTCATGTTAACTCCTTTTGACAGATGAGGAAATTATGACTTAAATAGTTTGCTCACAATCACATAGCTAGTAAGTTGTGGACGTAATATTCAAATGAAGGGAGCCTTACTTCAGAGTCCACACTTAGACTTGTCTTTTAAATGATTGTCAAATTATCAATAATTATTAACAGTAATTTAAGTAGTTATCAAATTTACATGATCGTTATGAAAATTGGAAAAGACAGAAAAAAAAATAAAGAAACAGAAGAAAAAAGCACCCATCCTCTTAAAATCTAGGGTTAATTATTACCCAGGACCCTCAAGGTTAATTATTTTGGCATATTCTCTTCTTATGAGAAGACTTGATTTCTGTTTTTTGGAGACTGAGAACATTTCTCTGTGCTTTGGGGTCAAGAGTGAGTAAGGAGTGTCTTTTATAGAGTAGAAAGGTAAAGCAGCGACCTTTTGGCCTGTGAACATGAGGACATGAATTTCTCTGTCCTTTCCAACTGGCTTCCAATCAGAGAGGCTGATGAGCATAGCAGGATGCCTGGGCACATGTGGCTCCAGCATATGGAGCTGCAGTGCTGCCCTGGGCCTGGGAATGACGTCTCCTCCTCATTGCTCAGGGGCATGGAACAGACCTGGCCAGCATGAGAACAGTGACAAGGAAGCCACCTGAATCCCTGGCCTAGAAGTGGTGCCTGTGGTCAGCAGATTCACCCTTAGTGGCTTCTGGCCCCCAGCCAGTCCTTTGCAGGCCATGTCAAGGGAGTTAGTATCTGACACCATCCATATTCACACATATGTGATCCAACAGCACAGCATTAGGGTGAGGAGCTTGGGCTTTGGAATCAGAGCTGGGGTCCAATTCTGGCTTTGCCAAATTAGAGCTATGTGAATCATGGCAGGTTATTCAACCTCCTAAATTACAATGTTGTCAACTATAAAATTAGGCAGTAGAGTGCAACTGTTAAGCATGTGGGCACTGGAATCTGACTCTGTGTTTCCCAATCCTAGCTCCATTACTTACCAGCTGGGTAACTGTGGGAAAACTGTTTAACTTCTCTGTGTCTCCATTTTTTCACTGTATTAAAATTAAATAGGAATAATGACAACACCTACTACACAGGTGAAGATGAAATGAGATAGTACATGCAAAGTGACTAGTATAAATACTCAGAAAACGTTAGTTGTTTTTATTATTACTGTAATGAGGTGATTATAGTACGTGCCTTATAATATTGTTGTAAGAATTCTTGAAGTAATATAAATGAAGCACTTTAGAAAATTTATTCTGTTGGAAATATAGTTGCTTAGGTCAAACACCTTGAGGTCTTAATTTCATTTTTTGGCCTCCTAAAATTATTCTACCAGCAAATATTGCCAGCTGTACCGTAAACAAATTTCCAGAATCCAACCACTTCTCATCTCCTTCCCTGCTATGCCCTTGTCCAAACCACCATCGTTCTCATCTGGATTATTTCCATAATAGCTTCCTAACTGGTTTTCTGGCTTCTGTCTTTGCCCCTATACAGTGTATTCCCAATACAGCAACCTTTAGTTGAAATTGATTTTAGTTTTTTATCATTTAAATTTTTAAGTTTTTATTTTGGAATACTGACTTTTAGAAAAATTTCAAAAAGACTACAGAGAGCTCACATATACCCTTCACCCAGCTGTCCCACAAATTACATATGACAGTGCAATGATCAAAACCAGGACACTAACAAACATGGGTACAATACTATTAACTGGAGTTCTTTTTCAAAGTTCACTATTTCCCCCATGTTGTGTGTGTTTGTTTCTGGTCCTAGAAGCAATCTGGGATCCTATGTTGCATTAAATTGTCACTCTTTCATCCTCCAGTCTTTGAAAATTTCTCGGTTTTTTTCTTGCCTTTAATAATCTTTTAATGATTACTAGTTAGATATTCTGTAGAACACCCATAAATTTGGGTTGGGTTTGTCTGTTTTGAGATGGAGTTTCACTCTTGTTGCTTAGGCTGCAGTGCAATGGCACGATCTCAGTTCACTGCAACCTCTGCCTCCCGGGTTCAAGTGATTCTCCCAAGCACAGAGGTAGTGCTTGTTTCAGTGCCTTATCTACATGATATGTAATGTTGTCTTATTGATGATGTTGGCCTTGATCACATGATTTAAAGTGGAATTTACCAGGTTTCTTCATTATAACATTACAGTTTTGTTCCTTTGAAACTAGTTCGTGTATTGGAAGGATGTCTTTGAAAATGAGGTAATATTCTATTCTGTTCAAGTTTTTACCTTCCAAATTTAGTATTCATTGGTGGATCTTACCTACAGCAATTACTACTGCAATGTTCTAACTGTGATTTTTTATTTTTCAATTCATTCCACATTACTAATTTAGATTCTTCTGTAAGGAAGAACTATCCTTCTTCCCCTATTTATGTATTTATTCAATTGTGTGCTTATATCACTATACTTATTTTATTCTGTGGATTTAATCAAATTTATTTATTTCACACCTTAAATTTTCCTAGATTTGATCTTTAAGTTGACTTCTATCTTTTTGCAACATATCTCCATCTTTCTGGGGGACATTTGGGGGCATTTCCTTTGTTTCTGGCACCCTAAGGTATCTTCATCTTTTGTTTTTCCTGCCCCAGCCCTGGAAACAGCTTCTCTAAAAAGCCCTTGTTTCTTCCATTGAAATATGGTCCCGCAGTCCAAATCATCCAAGTCAAGATGGTGCTAGATATGCTTGTTAGTAAGAGGGTGTGATTGCATCTAAGCCCCATCAGTGGAGAGAACTAGGAATCATATGTATGTACACTAATACATACACAGCAGCTTTTAGAATGTAAGTCAGAGATCAAAATCCACCTTTGACTTCTCACTTATCCTGCACAATGGCTTATAAGACCATCCCTAGTTGATCTTGGACCGTCTTCTTCTCTGACCCCATTTTCTTCTATTTTCACTTCACTCTAGCCACATTGTTTTCTTTGCTGTTCCTCCAGTGCCAAGCATGTTCCCATCTCAGGGACTTTCCTCTAATTCTCCCTCACTGCAACTCTCCTCACCTAAATGGCTCACTCCCTTAATTTAGGGCTCTACTTAGATCTGCTCTGAGGGATAACCTTCCTTGCAACCCAATAGAAAATGACAACTTATCTTCTCTCCACCCCAATATTTCCTATACTCTCTACCTTGCTTAAGTTTTTATACTGCATTTATCAACATCTGGAATACTATAGTTTCACAAGTTCACGGGGTTTTGTCTGTCTCTCTGTTAGAACATAAGCTCTGTCCTATTCAGTCCTACATTCCTTGTACCTAGAAGACTGCTTATCACACAACACTAAATATTAGTTGCATGAATGAATGAATAAACGGTCAAGAATATGAGCTTTAGAATCAGAAAAAAATCTGTGTGCCAAGTATACCAACTACACTACAAAAACCAGCTGAGGGAAACTGGGGAAGTTTTGTAAGTGCTCTCCCGTCAGTTTTATCTTCTGGACAAAATAATACTTAAATCATAAAGGCTAGTTGTGAGAATTAAATAAGACAATGTGAAGTGATCTTTATTGAATAAAGGACTGTTAAGTGCTTGGCAAATAATATACTCAATAAATTGTAGCTATTAACATCATCATCATCATGATTAGCTTTTAATGAATCCAGAACTGGGTTCACCGTGGACTCTCCCCGATCCCTTCTGGGGAGCCATGTGTCCTCCTCCAACCGAGGGGCTTCACAGGCAAGTCCTTGGTCTCAACTCCTGCAGCTGTTCCAGAGCGTTTTTCCAGAGGGCCTGGGACCACTGGAACATTCTCCAGAGCCCTCAGGCATGTTTTAACGTGCTGCCCTGTATGAGGAAACTCAAAAGGTGTAATTAATTTGTTTAGCAAAAATATAAAACAGGCCCCTTCTAGTTACACCTGGAGAGAACAAGCAGGGAACAAAGAGGGGCCCAAGGTTTGCCAGGATAACACCAGTTCCCTGCAGAGAACAGCTCCATGTGACCCTCCCCCAGAGGGACTAGGCTGGGTTGGGGGACCCTAACCTCACCCCCAATGCCACTCCATGCACTAATTCCCAGACAATCCTTCAGGGCCTCTGAGGGCAGCTGAGAACCAGGAGGGGTTTGGCATTTTGGCTGTTACCTGGATCAAGGGCTCTCCAGGGCACCCTCCAGACAGGTTCCCATCCAGGCTTCCCTGTGGGCTTCAGTTTGCTTCGGTCTCTCCTGACGCTGACACAAGGAGAGTGTTTCCATTTGCCAAATTCTCCCTCATGCAGTTTCCCCGTCTAATGCTGAAATGTGTTTGTAGGCTCTGTCACAGCAGCTGTGTGCCAGGAAATGGGCTGAGACACCTGAAGTAGGCCTCCCAGCCATCCATCCTCAGGAAGTAAGAACACTGGCTCCTTGCCATGCAGTGTTGATCCATCTCATTGCAGCCTTAGAAATGTGTGGCATGAACCCTGGGTGGTATCTGGACTCTGAGCGTGAATGAGGAGTCATACAATATACTAGGTGCACAGGACCCAAAGTAGTGATTTTAAAGAATTTCTAGAAGATTTAAGGCAGGAGAGGAGACTGGAGGGAGTGTGTGGCTGATTTCCTAAATCAACAATCCAGAGGTAGAAAGAGCTGTAAGTTGACATGAGATGCCCAGCATTCCCCTCCCAGTAGGCCACTTGGTTAGCAGTAATAGTACCTACCTTGAACAAATTATTATGAGGATCAAATGAGATTAATGTATAACAAATCTCTTTATAAAGTACTATATGAATGCAAAAATCCATCACCACCACCTCCCCATCTCTAATATATTCTAATCTGTCTGTTCTCTGTTACAGCTCTTTCTCCGTCTCTCTGCACATACACACACACTCACTCATCCCATTTTTCCAGTTAAGTTGTAAAATTGACTGTTCTGAGAATTGAAAACCCAGAAATAAAGCCAACTACATAAAGCCAACTGATCTTTGATAAAGCATACAGAAACATAAATTGGGGAATGGAAACCCTATTTAATAAATGAAATAAATGAAATAAAAAGTTTTCCCAGTTTACTGGGAAAACTGGCAAACTACATGTAAAAGAATGAAACTGGATTCCTGTCTCTCACCTTATATAAAAATCAACTCAAGATGGATCAAAGACTCACATATAAGACCTGAAACTATAAAAATTCTAGAAAACAATGTTGAAAAACCTCTTCTAGACATCAGCCTAGGCAGAGAATTCATGACTAAGACCCCAAAAGCAAATACAACAAAAACAAAAATGAATAAATGGTACCTAATTAAACTAAAAAGCTTCTGCACAGCAAAAGAAATAATCGACAGAGTAAACAGACAACCCACGGAATGGAAGAAAATATTTGCAAACTATGCATCTGACATAGTGTCCAGAATCTATAAGGAACCCAGAATCTATAAGGAACTCAAACAAATCAGCAAGAAAAAAAAAAAAACAAATAATCCCATTAAAAAGTGGGCAAACGACATGAATAGACAATTTTCAAAAGAAGATAGAGAAAAGGCAAAAAAAAAAAAAAATGAAAAATGCTCAGTATAACTAATCATCAGGGAAATGCAGATTAAAACCACAAAGAGATACCGCCTTACTCCTGCAAGAATGACCATCATTAAAAAGTCAAAAAACAATAGATGCGGGTCTGGATGTGGGAAAAAGGGAGCACTTATACACTGCTGGTGGAAATGTGAATTAGTACAACCTCTACAGAAAACAGTATGGAGACTTCATAAACAGCTAAAAGTAGATCTACCATTTGATCCAGCAATTCTACCACTGCTTGGTAGCTACCCAAAGGAAAATAAGTCATTATATGAAAAAGACACTTGCACACATAGGTTCATAGTGGTACAATTTATTGTTGCAAAGATGTGGAACCGACCTAAGTACCCATTGACTAATAAGTGGATAAAGAAAATGTGGTATATGTACATGATGGAATATTACTCTGCCATTAAAAAAAGTAACAAAATAATGTCTTTTATAGCAACTTGGATGGAGCTGGAGGCCATTATTCTATGTGAAGTCACACAGAAGTGGAAAACCTAAACAGTATGTTCTCACTTATAAGTGGGAGCTAAGCTATGAGTATGCAAATGCATACAGAGTGATATAATGACTTTAGAGACTCAGAAGGGGCAGGGTGGAAGTGGGGCTAGAGATAAAAAGCAAACAAACAAAAAAATTACACATTAAGTACAATGTATGCTGCTTGGGTGACAGATGCACTAAAATCTCAGAATTCACCACTATATAATTCAACCATATAAAAAGAAACTGCTTGTACTCCAAAAGCTATTGAAATAAAAAAAATTAAATGGACTGTTCTAGAGGATTCATCCATTCAGAATTGGTGGTGTTGTTAGTAAACATGTGGGCTTGGTGCTGGACTCTCTGGTTCAAAGCACAATTTTGCTGCATTCCAGCTGAGTGACTTCTGACACATTAGTTAACCTCCTTGTGCCTCAGTTTCCTCATCTTAAAATGCTGATGGCAATGATAATAGCCCCTAGCTACACTAGGAAGTTGTGGGTTTTGAACTATGTTTGTACATATAAATACTCAGTGAATATAAGGGCCAATTTTCTCATATACAAATCAGTGATTTTCAAAAAACAGAAATGTAATCACATTTACTTTACGCGAAAACTACATGGTATGAATCTGAATCTTTCTGTTTTGGTTGAGAAGCTGTCCTAAGGTCGTAGAGAGCCCCAATTAACATTATGAACATAAATCACCATTATGTGAGATGGAGAAAGAGTTGGTTGTTTGAGCTCTTGTATTATGTGGATTCTGGCTGCCAAGATGAACCTTTTGGGTCACACTCAGTGATTTTAATCTGAAGCTGAAAGGGCCAAATAAGAACAATATTATTGCTAAACTGAAGTCACTAGACAGTCCCTCTTTTGAATGCCTGAGGCTGACATTCAAAAATCCTGTCATTACTTGCGATGTGACCTCTTATGTAGCTGGAAGCCTTGTTTCAAAAAACAGAATTCCATTGGTACACTGCATTTCCCAACGCCAGTTATACGAAACATTTGTTTCCTAGGATGTTAACAGACGTTGCATGAAAAACAAGCACATGTTGCATGTTTAACTACAGGATTTCTCAGGCCTTTAACATGCTAATTCATGCTATGAATCTTCAAGATTAGACCATTGTACAAAACATGCCTCAGACCATCCTTGACCCCAAGCATTTCTATTGTGGAGTTATAGGGCCTTGAGAAATAGTATGGAAGAATATGGATTTGGAGTCAAACAGAACTGGAAAAGTGAAGTCTCAGTTCCATGGCTTACTACCTGCTATTGTAATTTGTAAGGCAAAATATTTCGTTTCTCCTAGCCTCTGTTCTCTTACCTATAAAACTAGGGTAAAGTACATACTTCCTGATTTGTTACATAGATAAACCATATTTTGTAAAGCAAAATGATGTGTATATGTATGAGCTGAGGATAAAAATTAATGCTGATATTTCTTGCCAACAGGCTCTGGAGGTAACAAGTTTCTCCCAACTCTCCACATCCGTTCTGTCTTATGTGGTGACCATTAACCATGTGTGCCTGTGTGGCTATTAAGTACTTGAAATGTGGCTAGTTTGTAAATGTAAAATATGTACCAAATTTTGAAGACCTTGTTTAAGTACACACACACACACACACACACACACACACACATATCAAATCTTTTACACTGATTACATGCTCAAATGATAATATTTGGTTATAGTAAATTAAATAAAATATATTATCAAAATTAGTTTTACCTGTTCCCTTTTACTTTTAAAAATAAATACACTCTAAATAATTTAAATCGTATAGTGGCTTGCATTTGTGGGTCACATTAAATTTTTATATTGAAGAGCATGGTCCAAATGGCTGAATGGGGCTTAGAATTGTTCCACTTTCTAGCCTTGTTACCACCTCTTAACTCATTGTCCAGCAACTGCATAGAGCCACTGATTGCTTACTAGGCTGCCCAAGTAGTTATTTGAGGGGCAAGTGGCCTGACTGAATTTCCAGGAGGTGGCCAGCGTGTTTCCTGCCACTTAAATGCTCAGCTGGGTTTAGAAAGAGTTAATGAATTTGCCTAAGAAGATGAACAAGCTATTAATGATAGAGAGAGATTTTAAAGTCAAGTTGGGAGACAGCATGATTTGGTCTAGAGTCCACTGTTTTGGTCTGGACTTGATATCATAACAGCTCTACACTTTATCGGCACCTCACAGACAGGCCAGCACTGTCAATTTAATCACCAGTTGAGAGTATCTGTGTCAACTGGATCTTTTCTAAGGGCTGTTACGGAGGTAAGTTAAGCAGATCATTGGCCTCAGGGGCTTCAAATAGGTATTTGCTTTAAGACAAAGAGTTTCTGGGCCCACTAATGTCAATCCATCCAAGAGGATCAGGCTTCAAGATGTATTAAGTACCTGAATATAGTCCAGGTCATTGTACAGAGTGGGTGATGTGGCAATAGCCAAGATGAGGGCAGAGAAAGGAATAAAGAATTCCGCTAGGGCTTTGACTGTGTCTGTTTCAAGACGTATACCACTCTCTGCCCTCTATATTTGTATGTGTGAATATATCTGATCTCTAGAACATAGCACTGAGGAGGTTTCCAGTGAAGACTCATACTCGTATCTGATTCATGTTTATGTTATCATCTATAATACAGAACCTTAAACTTGAATTCTCTATAAATGTATAAGGAAGTAAGTGAGAAAAAGAGGAAGGGAGGAATGGAAGGAAAGAAGAAAGAAAGGAAAGGAGAGAGAGTAGGAGAAAGGGAATAAAAAGAGGAAGGAAGGAAGAACCAAGAAACACATTATGTTAGAAAATATTAGTCTGAGAGCTCCAGACAGTCCCCCAGGCTACTTCAGGCTCCCTGAGCTTCTCAACTAAAATTAACCATTGGACTTCTGGAGTTGCTCTTACAGCAAGCAATCTCCTTAGTATTTCCTCAAAGGAGGTCATCCATGTTGGATTTGTGAACATCAAATAAGTCCCCTTTTAAATTGTGCTACACACACACTCACACCAGTTTCTCACCATCGTATCATTAAGCTTTGGTTTTTATTTCAACTCAAATAATTGCGATTTTGTTTTTCATATTTTTACCTAATCTCATTCCATAAAGACCTGAGAAGATTTACCACAGACAGTGACACCTATAATGAAATAACATACCTATCAAATGAGAATCAGACTTTGGGAAACTAGAAATAGAAAAGGTATGCCAGGTAGAGATCAACATGTGAGCTAGACTGTGTGTCACCTGGGGACTAGAGGGGAGCCTTAGATTTGGATCTGAGCTCAGTCAGGTAGTGTTCTGGCTACAGAACTATTTCTGCAAGCCTTTTCTTTACCAGGCATTGAGGTCTTTAAGCCTCCTCAAGACAATTCCCTTTTCTTCCCTGGCCAGCCCCAAAGGACAGACTGGTCTCCCGGTACTACTGGTACTACACTGCAGTGGACAAAGTCAGGAGGAGGGGCAGGAGACAGAGCAGGAGCAGCAATTAAGAAATACCGATTACTGCCTTAATTGAGCTGAGGGGAAGCGTGGGACAGCCAGCAGTGTGGTTTGCGCCAGCATCCTTCCAATAAGCAGTGTCTGTGTGGGGAGGAAGTCTGGGCCTTCCCCTCATCCATTCTCAGCATTCCCATCAGAAGTCCCGGAAGCACAAGCCCAGAGCTGTTGGCAGGGCCAGGCTTGTGTGGGTAGATGGTGTTCTCTGCTACTTACTCCCTGCCAGTCTTGTCTTTCCCTACCAAAGCCCAGGCCTGAGCACGTCTCCTCTTTCCTGTAAGGCCGGTGGCATTCTGATTGGCAGTGTTTCCTAAGGAACCCATGGCACCGTTGGGAGCCTAATTAAGGCCTTAAACACAGGGGCCATGGAGGTGGCTGAGGACGTCCAGAACTGCTCACAGCAGCTGACTGCAGCTGCCCCTGGGAACCCCATCACAGCAGCCCCAGCCCTGCCTTCCCAGCCCACATCCCTGTTAAGAGGGGTCTGAACCCTAGCCCACTGCCTGATTAGAGATGATGACGCTATTTTTAACAACCATTCCTCCCTAATGAGCTTATACATCCCTGTTTCCAGTCAGAGCCCACGCAAGGTAGGCGCTGGGCAGGGCCTGTGTCCGTAGCAGCTGGCTCAGCCCAGAGGCCCTCAGCAGCCTCATTATCACAATTCCCAGAACCCATGCAGCCCTTCGTCTAGGAGCTTGTAACGTGTTAGTGGCTTGAGGCTGATTCATATCTTTCCTGCCTAGACGAGAATGGTGCAGGCCCCAGAAAAGCATTTATCTGGCTCCATATATGTCAGGTACTAGGCACTGGAGAAGCTGACACCTTGTTTTCAAAGATCTCACACTTGGGGTAGGGGTAGCTGAGAGGAAGACTGTATGGATACCCACAGTTATGATCTAAAATAATTCATGCTGTCAAGCATGTAGCACACCCAGTCTAGAATAAGACAAGTATAACCCAGAGGTCATGGTTGGAGGATTCTTCTTGTTCCTTGAGATACAGATAAGATTGGTCCAAAACTCCCCATTCCATGGCCCTAGACCTGCCCTAGATTTCTGCAGATACATGGAGGACTTACGTTATCATTGTCACCTCTGGGCTCCTATATCCATGCGGGGTGCCTGTATTTTACAACATGGACCCAGGGACAAATTCAGATATCTTCCTAGAATTTTACACTGAAACGAACACACAGGCATACCTCAGAAATATTCTGGGTCTAGTTCCAACGCACTGAAATAAAGCAAATATTGCAACAATGTGAGTCACATGAATGTGTTGGCTTCCCAGTGCCTATAAAAGTTATGTTTCTACTATATCATAGTCCATCAAGTCTGTAATAGCATCATGTCTAAGAAGACAATGTATATACCTTAATTTAAACATATTTTATTGAAAAAAAAAGCTATATTCTGAGCCTTCAGCAGGTTGTAATCTTTTTGCTGGTGGAGGCACTTGCCTCAGTGTTGATGGCTGCTGACCAATCAGGGTAGTGGTTGCTGAAGGTTGGGGTGGCTGTGGAAATGTCTTAAAATGAGACGACAATGACATTTGCCACATGAATTGACTTTTTCTTTAATGAAATATTTCTCTGTAGAATGCCCCGTGTTTGATAGTATTTTACCCACAGTAGAATTTCTTTCAAAACGGGAGGAAATCCTCTCAACTCCTGCCACTGGTTTATCAGTTATATTTATATAATATTCTAAATTGTTTGTTGTCATCTCAACAATTTTAATGGCATCTTCACCAGGAGTAGATTCCATCGGAAGAAACCACTTTCTTTACTCATCCATAAAAGCAATTCCTCATTCGTTCAAGTTTGATCATGAGACTGCAGCAGTTCAGTGGCGTCTTCAGGCTCCACTTCTCATTCTGTCCTCTTGCTGTTTATACCACCTCTGCATTTACTTCCTCCACCGAAGTCTTGAATCCTTCAAAGTCACCCGTGAGGGTTGAAATCGACTTTTTGCAAACTCCTATTAATGTTGATACTTTAACCTCCTCCCACAAATCACAAATGTTCATAGTGGCATCTAGAATGGCGAATCCTTTTCAGAAAATTTTCAGTTTACTTTGCCTAAATCCATCAGAGGAATCACTCTGATATGGCAGCGATAGCCTAACAAAATATATTTCCTAAATAATAAGACTCGAAAGTGCAAATTACTCCTTGATCCAGAATGCAAAATGGATGTTGTATTATCAGGCGTGAAAACAAGATTCATACCCCTGTACATCTCTGTCAGAGCACTTGAGTGACCAGCGCATCATCAATGATCTGTAATTTTTTGAAATGAATCTTTTTTTCCCAAGCAGTAGCTGTTAACAGTTTAAAATATTTAGTAAACATGCTGGAATTCAGGCTTTGTTGTTCTATTATTAGATCACAGGCAGAGTAGATTTAGCATAATTCTTAAGGGCCCTAGGATTTTAAGATGCTAAATGAACATTGGCTTCACCAGCTTTGTTAATCCCTAACAAGAGAATCAGCCCGTCCCTTGAAGCTTTGAAACCAAGCATTGACTTCTCCTCTCTAACTGTGAAAATACCAGACGGCATCTTTCTCCAATAAAAGGCTATTTTGTCAACATTGAAAACCTGTTGTTTAGTGTAGCCACTTTCACCAATGATCTTAGCTAGATCTTCTGGATAGCTTTCTGCAGCTTCTCTATCAGCACTTGCTGCTTCACTTTGCTCTTTTGTGTTATGAAGATAGCTTCTTTCCTTAAACCTCATGAACCAAGCTCTGCTAACTTCAAACTTTTCTTCTACAGCTTCCTTACCTTTTTCATTCTTCATAGAAATGAAGAGAGTCGGGGCCTTGTGCTGAATTGGGCTTTGGCTTAAGAGAATGTTCTTCTATCCAGACTGCTAAAGCTTTCTCCATATCAGCAGTAAGGCTGTTTTACTTTCCTATGATTCATGTATTCACTGGAGTAGCACTTTTAATTAACTTCAAGGACTTTTTCTTTGCATTCACAACTTGGCTAACTGTTTAATTTGAGAGATGTTTCCACAATGCACTTCTCTGACTCCTCTCTTCTATCTGAGGCTCTCGCCTCCCTGCTCTCTCTCAGCTTTTGAGAAACAAACCCAAAATAAAACATAATTTATCTTATTGCATCTTGAAAATAAAGTTTAATTGTGTCATTTTATCACGAAGCCTCCTGTTGCCTCTTATGGTCTCAGTACCTAACAGTCCCTCTTGAAGTTTTTGAGATATTTTCTCAGAGACAGGTCCCTCCCTAAGATTAATTCTATGCTTACTATTCAGGTAGTAATATTTTCATTTTATTACATTTGTTAAGGTGCCCTTCTACAAGGAAGGTTGCTTGCTAATTCTCCTACTAAGCCCTAGAATTCATTGCTTTAACAAATATTTTTGGGGGCTACTTACTCATGGACTGAGTAAGAAGAATCAGCATTGGACAAGACAAAAAAAAAGAGATTGCTCTCCTCATGTAGCTAACACTATATTGAGGGAAAACGGAAAAGAAATAAGTAAATTAATTATTTATTTTGAAAACACTAAATTGTAGTAAGTATCATGAAGAAAATGAAGCAGAGAAATGTATTTGAGAATTTCTAGTTGAGACTCCCTAGATGTGGTGATCAGGGAAGTCTTCTCTGAAAAGGTAACATGTGAGCTGAACCCTGAATGACACAGAAAAGCCAACCATGCACAAGTCCAGAGAAAGTGCAGACCAGTGAGAGGGAAGAGCAAGTCAAAGGTTTCCAGGGAGAAAGAGAGAATGAGGAGAGAGTCACAGTGAGTAAAGGGGAAAATGGTAAAAACTGAGGCCAGAAAGGAAGACAGAGGGCCGGTCCCACAGATGTTATAGGCTACTTGTAGTAGGGAGGCTTTGAAGAACTTTAAGCAAAGAAATGAAATGAGCTAATTTGTTTATTTATTATTTTGTATTTATTTTTGTTATTGTTGTTTTTGAGACAGAGTTTCGCTCCGTCGCTCAAGCTGGAGTGCAGTGGTGCTCTCTCTGCTCACTGCAACCTCCACCTCCTGGGTTCAAGAGATGCTCCTGACTCAGCCTCCTGAGTAACTGGGATTACAGGTGTGTGCCACCATGCCCGGCTAATTTTTGTGTTTTTAGTAGAGACGGAGTTTTGCCGTGTTGGCCAGGCTGTTCTCAAACTCCTGACCTCAAGTGATTCACCCACTTTGGCCTCCCAAAGTACTGGGATTACAAGTGTAAGACACCACACCCAGCCTAGTTTATATATGTAGAAGATTACTCTGGCTACTGCTTGAGGAATTTATATTAGATGGAGAGACCAAGAGTGGAAGCAAAGAACCAGGTAGGAGGCTATTACTATTGTCCAGGCAAGAGATGATTGTGGCTTTGACAAGGTTGGAAATGAGATGAGGAGAAGAAGACAGATTTGGGGTGAGTTTTAGAGATAGAACTGCATTTTTGCTATTAGTGGGTTGTGGGGGGTGGTCAGCTAGGTCTGCCCAGTCCATAAACATTTTTATTTCAACATCTGGAAGTGATGTTATACATTTAACGAAGGAGATGTAAATGCGATTTACTGAGCAGCTAAACAAGCATAACATTACACAGAGAAAACTAAAAGCACTAAAATATGGCTCTGGAATTAACTTCTAATAGCTCCTTCCTAGGAATCAGTTAAAGATATTATGTGAGTTTTTTCTTTTGTTTGTGTTTTCTGGTTTCTTCTAAAATATAAGATCTTTGAGGGCCAGGACTTCTGTGTTCTAATCAGTAATGTATGTCCAGCATCTAGTATAGGCTGCCTAGCAGAAGAAGGTGTTCAATAACTCTTGATTGCCTTTTTTACTTAGTACCATACTGTATTCTTCTGGTAACAGACCAATCAACATCACACTAAGATTACTACTAGTAATCAAAGAATATTTACTGAGTGCTTACTACGTACCAAGCACTGTTGTTAGCCCTTTGCATTTAAAGATGGATAAAATCTCCATCCCACTAGAGCAGAACAGAACTTGTGAAATAAGTGCTGTGTTCTTGATTATAAATACGAAGAAACTGAGGCACAAGACGATTAAGTAACTTGCCCAAGATTGTTCTGCTAGAAAGTGGTAGAGATAGGATTTTATTCTAGATCCTCTTTGGCTTGCATTTACTACACTAGACATTCCCTTTCTTCCTCAGTGCTTTTAATACAAATTACAGGGCATTCTTAGTTTCTTGGGTGCTACAGTTAAAAGTCTAAGCTCCATGAAGTATGGGGTATTGATTGTTACTGAGGCTCACTTTCCTCTGGTCCTGTCACTGTTGGGGTTTTTTTGAATGAATTCTTGCTGTGTCAGCTCCCTATTAGCCTTTTCTGTTCTGCTGTAGTGGGATGGAGATTTTATCCATCTCTAAATCTTGGCAGGACTCAGAACTTCCAGATTGAGGTTGAGCTTGAGGAAAATCTCCCGAATGTGCAGAAAAATGGCCTGCTGGAGACTTCCTATGCATCACTCTCAAACGTCCTCTTAGGCTCCAGCTCTGTGGGGTTTTGCTCTGTAACCACATCAGAACCACTAGCCCAGGTCACAGGTGCTCAGAGGGGCAACAGCAACCCACAACTGGGGAGATACTGATGAAGGATGTAGGGAGAAAGAGATGGAAGCTGGGCCTTCAGGGATGCAGAGGGAAACACTGGTCCCTTCCTCTCAGTTCCAGATGTCACCAATCCCTGTTTGCTTTTTATCTGTTTCATGAGCAAAGAGGGTTGTGTTAAAGAATGTCTTTCTTCTTCAAGGACGTAGCAAAGGCCTGGAACTAGTTGCTGGGTAGTGAGTATTAATGACTAAAGCATGGGACACATTAAGCACGTTGCCTGACACATAATAAATGTTCGACAAATGTTAACAATTATTTTTATTGTTAATATTTGTTAGAATATCATGTTAAAATGACATATTACATTTTTAAGCATAAGTGTGTGCCATCTGTGATAGATAAAACTCTGCCTCAAAGCAGGGTTTGGCCCTAGTTCCTGTGGAAAGCCTGTTATCCTGGGAACTGATTCTGCCATCCATGATAGGGGCTTGCTCTTGGATCCCAGTAACAGGCTTCACAAGAAATGTTTTCTTACTTCATGCTTAGAATCATAATTTTACAAGATTGCAGCTGACATTAGAAGTCATTTCTGTCTAAGTTAGGTGGCCTCTGATGTGCTTATAGAGCACCTTGTACTTAGACCTGCTCTGCTGCTCCCATTACTGGGATAGAATTAACATGTTAGTTAGCAGTATCCCCCACTAGACTGTCAGTTCTTTGAGACCTGGGACTGCATATTGTTTACTAATATGCACAGGTATTATATCTGGCCCATTTCAGGAGCTCAAAAAGTATTGATTGAGTAAATAAATATGTGAATACCAGCCACCACTTATCTAGAAACTAAATTTCTCCATAAAACATCCTTAATTTGTAACTATGCAGCTGTTTCTGGAATTCTCCAGAAACAGGGAAATCATAGTTTCCCTGCTGCTAGAAAGTTCTTTTTGTTTAATCAATACCAAACTTTTACCCATTGGTACCCATATTCTTTTGTAGCCAAGTAAGTTGCATTCCATTCTATTAACAACTCCTCAAATACTTGCAAAGCTCCTTTCCTTCTCTGGGCCTTCCCACATGTTTTTCTTTCTATCAAGGAGACTTTGTCACCACTTTTGGCTTCACAAAAATCTATTCCACTTTTATGTTCTAACTTTAATGTCATTTTTCTAACAACTTCGTATGAACCATGTTCTCACTGTTATTCTCTTTCATAGTCTTTTGTTCATTTCCCTCTCTGTACTTTTCACAATTTATAATTATTTATGTATCAATCAGGACAGAAATCCAATACAAATTAACTTAATCTATAGAAAGAAATCTGTTGCCCTACCTAACCTGAAAGTCATCTTTAGATCCAGAAGTTAACTTGCAAATCCAGGACTCTTTCTCTTTGAATCTCCTAAATTCTGCCTTATTCTGTGTTACCATCATTTATTTTTAAGTAGCTTTTTTTCCCTATGAGATGGCAAAAATGGTCATTGTCTCTTCCAGTATTATACCTCTTTAGGGACCATGGTTCCTAAGAAAAGAGTGTAATTGTCTGCCAAGTGACTTATGCAAAACTTCTGGGCATGAACTAAATGGCATATCTTAGATCACGTGGCCATGGTTAAACCAATCACTGAAAGCAGAGGTCATGGATGGACCAGGTCTGGACCACCTGCCCATTTTGGACTCAGTGGATATGTAGGGAAATTTGTGAGACCAGGACTTTAGGAAACCATGCGCTCCTTTATGAAAAGTAATGGACCATTTCTCAAAGGAAGAGATCCTGGGCAAGCACAAAATATGGGGTTTTTATAATAACCCCCTTTTGTTGTTGTTCTTATTAAATACTCATTTTCCCCTCAACTAATACATGCTATATTAGCAGGAGCCATTTCTTTTTTCTTTGTCTTTAGCCAGAGAACATAGCACATAGTGGACACTCAATTTATTGAATGAATTAATGTTTGAAATGTGTCTTCTCTTCTTTAGACTAAAGCCCACTCCCACTCTGTTCTTGAAACCTTTCTTCATATCACCTGGTTTTCATCATTGCCTGAAATTACTATCAAATTTTGGATCAACCCCTACCATGAATGAAGTCTTGGACTTTGGGAAAACAACTCTGAGCCAGAGATTCCTCATCTGTCAAGTGGGATAAAAGATTTCGACATTAGCTTTGGAGAAGATTCAATGAGATAATAAAAGTGCTTTGTAGATTACTCCATATGAGAGTTAAGGTAAAAGTAGTATGACCTGCTAATGGGCTCTCCTGAGAGGTGCTTTCAGATTTGGTCGTCCAGTGAATGCGTGAAAATCAGAGGTTGAAGATTCTTTACATTGAACTCAAATTTAGTACCTCTGGAAAGCTTTCCAAACCCTTTTCTGGTGTTGGCATTGTATTTTTCAAGATCCCACTGCCTACTGGAGATTCCCAACTCTGACCCAGAGATCTGAAAGAAAGGACCATGCTTGCTTCTGCAACATGCAGCACCATGGAGAGAATGGGAAGCCCATGACACAGATTGGCAGGGATACCACCGCACATCTACTGCTTCATAGTTAGTTCTTTGCTTTAACCTTCTCTCTGTTATAAATGATGCCTAATCCATGTAATGAAAGAAAAAAAAAGCCTGTAAATCTTAAGACAGGTTGTTTTTGTCTTGGTATGAAAATAAAAACCCTAATGCAAGAGAGGTTCACCTTCCGACATAAACATGTTGACTAAATATGTTCAAGTGTCTAAGCACTTAACAAAAGCTTTCTTAACTTGAATCAAACATCTCTTATCACTCTCTTGAAGGTTCTGGTCTAGCCTTGGTGAAATGCTTGCAGTTCCTCAAACTTGTCTTCTATATCTCTGTTCTTTCTGGGTTTTAATGTTCCCTCTGCTGTCCCTTTTTCCTCACTATCTCTTCTTTTTTCTGTAGCTCATTTCTTTCAGGAAGTCTTCCTTGGTCATCACCACAAATGATAGGTTATGTGCCCTCTTATGTGCTGCTTGTATTACCATCTTGTCAATGAGGGCAGGACCCCTATTTGTCTGTATTTTTCATCCCTCAATTTTCAACACAAAAAGTGTATGGCACATAGTAGGTACTCGGGTATTGTTTTTCCAGTAAGTGAGCTCCCAACTCCAGATAACAAGAAGATACATCTTCTACTCAGTAATAAAATTTCAAGCATAACCCATTGTTTATCCCTCTATCAATCTGGGTCTTTTCAATAAGGTCATTTAAGAGTCATCATTTTCCACCCACACACATGGAATTTGAACAGCGGCTTGTGACATTTGGAATGGATTTAGAGATCTTGGTGATTATTTGGATGGATTTGTATCATGTTGCAGTCCCCATAGCATGTCAAGCCTTTGATCAATATACAGAGTAGACGTGGGCCAACCAACTGATAGGAGCTAGCAATGGGCCCAGAGCATCCTTTCCTAGGAACTAAGATACATGTGGCCTTTTCTATACTACTTCGGCCACATTCTTGAGTGCTCATGTTCTCTACAATCAGGGTCATGACTTTTTTAGGGATGCTGACAAATACAAACTCACCAGGGAAATTCTAATCATCCTTAAGCTAGCTGGAGCTCTCTAACCATGAGTCGTAACCTTAATAAGTATAAGTAGATGCCATCTGTCCATCCACCTCCGCACGGCTGCACTAGCCCCTTCTTTGTCTGCTCTGTCTGGGAGAGTTGCCAACTTCCTATTAGGGGCCTTTCTTAGAGCAAGGAGAGGGCCTCATGTTTCTCACTAGGTCCAGGTCTTGTCCTTCAAATGAATGAAAAAGCAACAATGTGTCTCACCGATTTGAGGGTACTTCCCAATCTATCCCCTTTTCCAGGGATTCAAAGATTTACACTTTTGAAATCATTCCCTTGGGTTATAGTAGTATTCTACCCAAAGATCCCTGAAAATGTGTTCATCAAATAGGACTCTTTTACTTTCAAGTGATTGAAAACCCAAATCAAACTGCCTTGAGAGAAAATGGAAACACATTGGTTCATATCACTGAAAAGACTGGGGGTAGTGCTGGCTTCAGACAGAGCTTGATTTAAAGGACCTAACAAGTTTTCAGGAACCAATTTTCTTTCTACATCTCTTCCTTTAGCTGCTCTGTGTTAACTTCCTCTCAGCCAGCCCCCTTGGGGGACTCTAGCAGCAACAGACTTCTGTTTCTTCCAGTTCCATGTGTAGCTCTTGTGCCCTTGTGCTCAAGCAAAAGTGGCATAATTGACCTTGATTGGAGGTAAATGTCTCATCCTGGGTCACATGCCCATCCCTAAATAAATCACTGTGATTGGGGAAATAAGATGTCCTATTGGGTTAGGCCTGAGGTCATATACCAAAGGGCAGAGTTAGCACCAAAAATGTGCATGGAGTGGGAGTGTGGCACTAATTGTTCCTCAAAGGACATTCAGAATGCTACTTCTAGAAATAAAAAATAAAAAAGCAAAATAAAATAGATACTGTGCAGCAAAAAAAACAAAAAACAAAAATGGCAAAATTTTACCACAGAATGAACCCATGCATCAAAAACCTTAAAAATGTTTATTATTTCTCCCGACTTCACATTCTCTCTCATAGGTAATATTATATGTGTATGAATATATACCTACACATACACACACACATATATCAACACCAGATATACAAAGATTTATGTTCAAAGGCACAGAGATGATCATTGCATTATTATCTAAACAAAAGGGAGTTGGCTACTTATATTATGAGAAAATCAAATAATGAATTGCTAAAATGGTATTTCTCAAGAACATTTCATGACATAAAAAAGTGATCATAATATAAAAAGAGGTAAATTAAATGAATATAGTATGTGGAAATTATGTTTTAAATACGTATTCATAAAAATATAGACATTAAGAGCAAAATGTTAGCAACGGTTATGTATGTTTTCAGGGTTTTTAAAAAATATTTTCTTAATTTCTTTTACAATCAGAAAAAATAAGCTAGTTCATTTTTAAGGTAAAATGTTACCTGGGGTTGTACAGTCACATTGCTCAGATTACCAACACCAAGCAGGGTTTTGAGGTCAGATAAATTTTGACGAAGAGAATATTTCAAGGAAGGTTTGTTATATAGAGGTGTTCCCTGAAAGGATATACAGAAAAATATTCTGTGAGTCAACTAAAAGAAAGAAGAACCAAAAACCTGGGGCGGGTAACAAGAAGCAGAGCAAAGAGGAATAGCTTTATGCTGGGTGGGCTCAAATTAGTTCTGGGTGGGCCCAGATTATCTTGGCCAAAATTATTTCACTTCAAAAGGCTTCTACAGAGGTGGACATCATCCTTAGCTCATTAGAAAAAGTGATGTGTAAAGCATGACTGAGACTAATAAGCCCTGTGATTCAAGGCATGTGAGGGCAGCAGTATTGTCCCATGAGCTTTGGGCATGGGAGAGACTTCTCACAACTTTCCCCAAACCTGCCATTACTCTGAGGAACAGCTTGAACAATTATAGAAACCACAATAATTAAATGCCTTATGCATGTGTTATAAGGTATTCTATACTTTTCAAAAGTATCCTACCTCTTCTGATCTTTAAAAACTCTGTGACCTAGGAAGTACGCATGTTCCCATTTATCAGATAAGGAAGGCAAGGCTTTGGAAGAGAAGAAAGCTTAGTTGGAGAGAATTTTAAGAAAGATGTTGGATTTGCATTCAAGCTGATTTGGGGGTATGTTGTGAGAAGAGGGCAGGCAATTTTGTGGACCCCACAAGGTTAGGAGCTAAAGTATAGCCATGCCTCATGGAGCCTACAAAATAAAGGATCGAGTACTCAAGCTCTTCTTGGGAGCAACATTATACGCTTTCTCCTCTCTGCTCCTCTCTACCAGTGGGTCTCATTCTTCTTCAGATCTTCCTCTACTTCATCATCTTGCACATGGCCCAACATTGTCCACCTGCCTTAAAAACTTGGTGGCCTTACAAATCCAGGGGCCACCACCAACCAACCTCTGTGCATCTTAGTTCAAACTCCCAAGGGCAAGAACCTTGCTGGCTCAATACAGCCTTTGAATAGGACCAAGATTAAAGTAAGATATTCTGAGACCCGAAATACTGAAAAGATCATATTGCCCACCTCCATGAATAATTGAAAATAAAGACAAGACTATTTCATAAAATACTATTTTATATACTATTACATGTGGCAACATTTTGACACACACACGCACATAAAAAACCTTTAGGACAGGCATCCCCAACCTCCTGGCCACAGACTGTTATTGGTCCATAGCCTGTTAGGAACTGGGCCATACAGCAGAAGGTTGGCAACAGGAGAGTGAGTAGTCTTCCTTCCTTCCTTCCTTCCTTCCTTCCTTCCTTCCTTCCTTCCTTCCTTCCTTCCTCCCTCCCTCCCTCCCTCCCTCCCTCCTTCCCTCCCTCCCTCTCTCTCTCTGTCTCTCTCTTTCTTTCTTTCTTTCTTTCTTGCCTGTTAGGAACTGGACCATACAGCAGAAGGTTAGTAACAGGCAAGTGAGTAGTCTTTCTTTCTTTCTTTCTTTCTTCCTTCCTTCCTTCCTTCCTTCCTTCCTTTCCTTCTTTCTTTCTTTCTTTCTTTCTTTCTTTCTTTCTTCCTTCCTTCCTTCCTTCCTTCCTTCCTTCCTTCCTTCCTTCCTTTCTTTCTTTCTTTCTTTCTTTCTTTCTTTCTTTCTTTGTCTCTCTCTCTCTCTCTCTCTCTTTCTCTCTCTCTCTCTCTCTTTTTTTTTTCTTGACAAGGTCTTACTTCATCACTCAGGCTGGAGTGCAGTGGTGCAGTCTCGGCTCACTGCAACCTCTGCCCTCCCGGTTCAAGTGATTCTCCTGCCACAGCCTCCCAAGTAGCTTGGATTATAGGCACATGCCACCACATCTGGCTAATCTTTGTATTTTTTGGTAGAGTCGGGGTTTTGCCATGTTGGCCAGGATGGTCTTGAACTCCGAACATCAAGTGATTCACCTGCCTTGGTCTCCCAAAGTGCTGGGAGTACAGGAATGAGCCACTACACTTGGCCAAAGCTTCATCTGTATTTATAGCCACTCCCCATTGCTCGCGTTATCCCCTGAGCTCCAACTCCTGTCACATCACTGGTGGCATTAGATTCTCAAAGAAGTACAAACCCTAGTGTGAACTGCGCATGCAAGGGATCTAGGTTGCACACTTCTCATGAGAATCCAGTGCCTTATATTCTGTCACTGTCTTCCATCATCCCCAGATGGGGCAGTCTAGTTGCAGGAAAACAAACTCACGACTCCCACTGATTCTACATTATGGTGAGTTGTATAATTATTTCATTATGCATCATGATTTAATAATAATAAAGTGCACAATAAATGTAATGCACTTGAATCATCCCGAAGCCATCCCCACCCAACCCCAGTCCGTGGAATAATTTTCTTCCGTGAAACTGGTTCCTGGTGCCAAAAAGTTTGGGGACCGCTGCTTTAGGAAAGAGGGAGTTTCTATATATTCAAGTTCTTTCAAAATGCCTCATATTATGGAACAGTCTCTCAACTTCATTTTGAACATAAGAGGACTGTTTAGGGAGGGTATGTTAGGCTATAACTGCCTGAGTTAATGCTGGCATGGGATAACTCAGAGGTTACCTGGCAGAATTGATTTTAAAAAAAGGAGACAAAGAAATTCAGCACAGGTTTACTACTTATTATGATAATGAACCCATAATTATTATGAATATGAGCCCATAATTCTAAATGTTCAATATTGCTGTAAACAAGCTTTTTAAAAGTCATTTTAATGTGCAACAGAGTAAGCGCTAACATTGTAGAAATTGTAAATATACACATATGAAAACCTCAAAGATCCTGGTATTATGAAAATGGGTCCTAGTATGCTTAAGATAAAATATCCAGTGACCGGTTATATGAGGATTCAATAAATGCTCTATCACTAACAAAACATGCAGAAATGCAAATGATGTTCTCTAAAAATGAACTTTTTGAGTTTTAAATGCATAAGGGATTCAAAAAATAGTTCTAGTGAAAACAAAAGTATTCATGTCAAAGGTACTTTTTTGCATAAAGGAAAATAAAACTATTTATTGACCACTGTTCACAAGTATTTACAATAAAGTAAACAATATACATTTACATAACATTCTGATTACTGCAAAGTTATTTTTCCTCACTTTTGCTGAATCAGTAAAGCAAATACTGAAAAGATTGAGCCTACATGTAAGGAATGAGTTGGGATAAGAAAAAAAAAAAAATGCAGGTCAGCTGGGTGCAGTGGCTCACGCCTGTAATCCCAGCACTTTGGGAGGCTGAGGTGGGCAGATCACAAGGTCAAGAGATCAAGACTATCCTGGCCAACATGGTGAAACCCCATCTCTACTAAAAATGCAAAAATTAGCTGGGTGTGGTGGCACGCACCTGTAGTCCCAGCTACTTGGGAGGCCGAGACAGGAGAATCACTTGAACCCGGGAGGAAGAGGTTGCAGTGAGCTGAGATCATACCACTACTCCAGCCTGGCAACAGAGCGAGACTCTGTCTCAAAAACAAACAAACCAAAAAAAAGAAAACCCATGCAGGCCAATAGGTTGGATTACAAACCGTTATTCACACATTTATGGCAGAAGGTCCTAAACTGCCAACCTCTCTAACCATCTGATTAGGTTTCTATAAGCCAAATCTTAGATATTCCATGAATCATAACCTTTTAGTCAAGGTAGCAACAGGGATTTCAACATTTTGTTAAGGAATGTACCAATAGAGACATTTTTAAATGTTCACTTAACTTAGTTGTGTTTAGCTAATTAAAACACACTGGCATTTGTCTAGTTTCCTCATCTGGATGGGGAAACCTCCTGTGATGGCAGTGATAAAATTTTTCCTTTTAGGAATTTTGCAAGCAAACCACTGAATTTATAGATATAGATGCTTTAAAATTATCCAATTTAAATTGTCCTATTAATTAGAATCCCTTATTTCACTTGAAGTTTATGACTTCAGGAAATTTTTCAATATAACTTGAAGTGATTATCTCTTACTTTGCTCAGAATAATGGCATCTCAGAAACATGGGTTTACCTGTGATTTTTCATTTTGGTGAATGTTTAAAAATTTACATGTGCATTTTATGTATACACACACACACACAAACAAAAAACCTGGAATGGTCCTTATGACAACACAAGTTCTGATTGAGTAATGACTATGGACATAACCCTCAACATTTAGAAAAGCTGTCCTTTAATACGGAGGAAACGATATACCATGGTATCAAATGTTCTTTTCTGATAAAGGAAGCAACTACAGGAAGCTTTTATTTATTTGTCCAAAGTAACCAGTGCTACGGATGAAAAAAACAAAAACAAAAAACAAAAACCCAACAACTCTTCCAACGCTACTTTCAAAATGAACATATCAAACTGGATTTCCATTAGAATGTAGTTATTTTGTCACACTAGTAAATAAAAAACCAAGACCCAAATTATATATATATATATTTATGTGTGTGTGTATATACACGTGTATTTATGTGTGTGTGTGTATATATATACACACACATATATATATACACATGTGTATATACACACACACACATATGAGAATCCATATATGTATATACATAGACACACACATATATATACATAAAAATGTGAACAATTATTGAGCTTCATCTTCTGGACAAGCTTGTCAAGTTAGTCTCTCTTCATAAAAAGCAGCTACAATTTGAGGACATTTCATATTCGCCTCTTTTGAAGCCAGCACCGAGTCTGCCTCATCTGAATCTTTCCATTTCATGAGAAACATCAATTCCCCACTGCCGTCTGTGGCACCAATTATTCTTTCAGGATCAGGACCTCTGGCAAATCCTCTTGGTTTGTCGGCAGTGTTTCTTTTCTTCTTTGATTTGCTGTCATCAGATTCACTGTCAGATAAAGATTTTCTTTTTGTACCATCTTCTTTGCCAGCTTTTTGAGAATTAAGAAAGGCTTCAATCAACTCTACACAATGTAAATTTTCTTCAGGTTCCCAAGTATTGTCAGCATCTGTAAATACCTTCCACTTTAGAAAATATTCCACTTTCCCATTCACTACACGTTGATCTAGATCTAGTACTTTTTCCATCACAAGTTATACAGGCTCTGCCCCTTCAAGTTTTTCATTCTTTCCATTTGTTTCTTTCCCATTTTTTGCCATATAGTTTTATTGGAGGCTACTTTATTCACCGCCTCCGAGCTGCTATGGGGTCTCAGGTCTGCAGTGTCTCAGGCCCTGTGCCACTCCAGCTCCAGCCACAACCGAAGTCTGAGGGAGCCTGTGAGCTGCATGCGGGGCGGCGCTGGGGAGGGGTGGCACCGCCCACGCCAGGTGGCCAAGGAGCGGGGCCTGATGTCAGAGATACTTTTGAAGAGTTTGAACAAGAGTGTTTTGTGATCTATGAGAAAGAAGAACATACTTCTAAATTGATATATTTTATATATAATTTATAATATGTAAATATAACTACTTAATGAATTAGATACAATATGCATGCATTTAATTATTTCATCTACATACATACCTAAAAGTTTATCACTCACATTGGCAAACAAAACTTTCTTCTTGACTTTCTCAATGGGAGAGTAGGGAATGACCTCATATTAGGGCACTCATATTCATGCATATACGACAAATATAAATAATTCAAGAAAACTTCTGATTTTTGTCATGACTACTATTTTATTTCTTTTTTGAAATATCAAATATCAAAAGATTTCAAAAAGATTTTGGGGGTATGTTTGTCTTTGATTCCGCTAGTGCACTATGTGTATGCTTGACCTACTTGTTAACTCTTCTAAGTCTCCTTGGGTCTGTTGTCCAAATATTACCCAGTAGCTGAAATCTAGGAGGAATTGGATCATGTGGTACAAAAGCAGCCAATAGACTTCCTCTTCACGGTCTGGGATAGATCCTTATCCCCTCTATCACTCTCTATAGGGATTAGAATCCCTTTATCCCAGTTTTTGGCCTCCATTCTACTCAAGGAGTGCAGTAGTAGCAAAATCTCATTAACCCCTCTAAGTAGTGTTCTAGTACAAACACTTGGTGGCTTAAAACAACAGGAATTTCTTTTCTGATAGTTCTGGAATCCAGAAGTCTGAAATCAGGGTGTTGGCAGGATTAGTTCCTTCTGAAAACTTTGAGGGAAAATCCATTCCATGCCTCTCCTAGCTTCTGGCAACTGCAGGTAATCCTTGGCATTTCTTGGCCTGTAGGCACATGGCTCCACTTTTTGCCTTTGTCGTCACATGGCCTTCTCCCTTGTGTAACTACATTTCAAGTGTCCCTTTCCTTTCTCTTATAAGAACACCAATCACTGGATTAGGACCCACCCTAAGTCCAGGATGATCTCATGGTCATTCTTAATTTAATTGCCCTAAATTAAGAATCTACGAGATTCTTTTTCTGACTAAGATAATCTTCATAAGTTCTAGGTATTAGCACTTGGACATATTTTGAGGAGCACCATCCAACCCACTCTACCTCCCTTATTTCCTAGACAGTAATTAACTATTTTTTTATAATGATAGTTTTGAAAACAACACCCAGAAAGCTGCATTTCTACAGCACTTGACTGCTGGGGCAGGCACCTTTTTGATTCGTTATGGAAGTCTGAGCAGATCCTGGATAAGATAGATAGAGAAAAGAGCCGGGATGGGATTTTACCCAGATTTTTTAACATTATTTTTACTCTGCACTGGGGATAGATGGGGAGCATGGAAATGAGCAACTGAAAAGGTGAATTTAACTTAAAAATAAACCACAGGCCTGGATTGGATGCCCCTTCCCTGTACTTTTCCTATAATTTACTTGTATTCTTCACAAGACTGAGGTCTGAGAGGGCGGAGGCTGTCTTGTTCACCATCGTATCCCTAACACAAGCCTGATATAAAGTAGGCAGTCCACAAATATGTGTTAAATGGAAAAACAAATGAATGAAAGAAAGGAAACTTCTTTAGCACATTGGGCCATGTATCCAAGACTTCGCTTTCACACAGGGTCCTATCTGCCCAGTCCACACTTCCTCTCACTTGAAGTTCTAGATACTCAAGTTTTGAACACTCCCCAAAAGATCGGCTGTCTATAAGACTGAGGCACCCAATTCTCCATTTTTCTACTGTTTTTTTTTAATATGCTTTCCATAAAACAAAAATTAAAATGGGGCTAAGTCAAGAAGACGCCTCATTAATGAAGTCCTAGATTACCAGATACATATACAAAGAAGAGTCAAATGTAAAGTGCCTCTGTAAAACTTCTAACAGAAATAAACAATTTCATTAAGGAAGCTGTCCTGGGGAGTGTGTGTGTGTGTGTGTGTGTGTGTGTGTGTGTGTGTGTAGTGAGGGGTGTATTCCTGAATATCAAAACTGAGAGGCCATAGGAGAGATGTATTTTCTAGAAAATCATACTAGAAGTTCAGGTCCCAGAAGATAAGATCAAAGTTCAGTCTCACTGGCCTCCCTCCCTCTTCTGTGACCCGTTCCTCCATGGCCTTGACATGCCTTTGCTATTAATTAATGTAATAATTAGTACCTAAGCAGTTATTGGATAAGATAGGTAAACTTATCCATCCCTCCTAGAAGTATTCAAAATTTGATAAGATAGGTCAATGAAGGCCCCATAGCCTTCCAGCTGCAAAGGAATCATTCCTTGTCATTCCTCTGAGTAGCAGTGGAAGTGGGGGTGAGAAATATCTTTTCCGTGCCATCTGGGTAGACATAGACTCTGCCAATTTGCAGGATCTGTGCAGATATGGATTCTGCCAATTTGTAGGGCCAGCGTTGGGAAACAATATTCTCTCTTCTATTCTATTCTCTTCTCTTTTCTATCTCCTTCCTTCTATGTCTAAATCAACAGTCGCTAGTTTCTGCTATGCTTCTTCACGACATTTTATTCTGTAAATACTTCCTGCTTAGTCCAAAGATGATTAGACAAATCAAACATGACTTACCTTTCTGGCTAATCTCATCAGAACGCATTCCAAATTGAGCAATTAAAAAATGGCACCCAAATTTTATCTCAGTTGTCTTCTTCCCTATAACCTAGTATAGTTCTGGGCAGAAAGGAGATTCTCAATTTATTCTTAATGTATTGTAAGAAATTAGATTGTCTCTAAGATAAGCAATGAGTTTAATTTAAGTAAATTGTAATTAAAGTAGAGAAAAAGAACATATTATTTGAAGAAGGATGGTTCTAGGCTCAACTTGGAACCACAAAATAGTCTGTCACTTTGGGGAAAATTATATAAATTGATTTTCTCATCTTTAAATGGAGGTGTTAATAAGTAACTTACAGGGTTGTGGCAGGTCTTGAAAGAAAAAAGAAATATATGGGGCTGGGTGCAGTGGCCTGTAATCCCAGCACTTTGGGAGGCCGAGGCAGGCAGATCATGAGGTCAGGAGTTTGAGACCAGCCTAGCCAACATGGTGAAACTCATCTCTACTAAAAATACAAAAATTAGTTGGGTGTGGTGGCGCACGCCTATAGTCCCAGCTACTCAGGAGGCCGAGGCAGGAGAACCACTTGAACCTGGGAGGTGGAGGTTGCAGTGAGCCAAAATCATGACACTGCAGTCCAGCCTGGGCGACAGAGTGATATTTCATCTCAAATATATAATATATATACATATTATATATTATATATAATTATATATATAATATACACATATTTTATATTTACATGGTTATATACATATTATATACCATATACATATTGTATATAATATATTATACATATATTGTATATAATATATTATACATATTATATATTGTATATTATATATATTATATATTGTATATAATATATACATATTATATATTGTATATATGGAAAATACCTGGCACATAAAAGCTGTTCGTTAAATATAAGCTATCTTTCCTTCCAAGCCCTGAAACTGTTTTGATATTCAGTAAGAGATTTTTTTTCCCCATAATAAATGTTACATGTAGACACATTTACTCCAGATTTCAATACAGCTGTATTCAGACCCAGACTTGTTTAAAATATCGAAAAAGGAGCATATATGATTTTCAATATGGGCTTATGCTGTATACATAAGACTTGGGCATTTGACTGTATGTAAATCGTATCTAAAAATTTTTTTTCTACTCTCTCACCTCCCAAAATAGTGGGATCAGGTTTCTATTCTCTGGAAGGCCCTCTGACATCCTATCCGAGCCTCCAGCTGCAGATATGCCCCAGCTGGGAAAGGTGAAGACAAGGTGCTTAAACGTTTATGTACTGCATTTCCTCAATTATAAATCCACATTTTCTCATTTTAGTATTTCCGGAGAAGCAACTTATATTCAATGTACATTTGATATAGTGTTTCTTCTCTCCACTGCAGCCTCAAGCCACTCACCCTTCTATTCTCTGGAAAGTTACTCTTAAATTAACGGTGTATCTCTGGAATTTGTAACACATCTTGGAAACAACTTGCATTTGCCCTCAAGGAGCCAATGAGCTAGTTATCTGCTACCTGAATGTAGATAATCTATGAATAAATAGTAATGAATACATTTTGAACGTTTTCTAGCTGCCAAGAACTGTTCTGAGGTGTTATGTATATGAATTCACTTGAGGCGCAAGACAAAACCCATTGTAATGGTAAGATCATTAACCCCATATTATAGATGAGGAAAGTGAGACTCAGAGAAATTAAGGAGCTTCCATAAATTCAAAATGTGTAAGTGGAGCCCTCGCAACATGGTGAAACCCCATCGCCACAAAAACAAAACAAACAAACGAAAATTAGCCAGGCATGGCGGTACATGCCTGTTGTCCCAGCTACTCAGCAGGCTGAGGCAAGAGAATCACTTAAGCCTGGGAAGCAAGGCTACAGTGAGCCAAGATGGTGCCACCGCACTCCAGCCTGGAGGACAGAATCTCAAACAAAATAAAACAAAATGAAAACAAAAACAAACAAACAAAAAACCAAAGTGTGTAAGTGGGAGATCTGGCATTTGAGTTCAGGCAATCTGGCTCCAGAGGCTATGCCTTTTACCACCACATCTCACTGCCTCTCTAAATGAGATAATGTCAGTAATAGGAAAATTTAAGTGTATTTATCAAAACCTGTAAATCAAAAGTTCTAAATTCTAAGGCCCCCCAACCATCTGAATGGACCCCTCCTCTCAGCCAAGGGCATTCAAAAGTTAACCTGCAAAACTTGTTCAGGCCATGATGGGAAAGGGGGAGTCAAACATGCCTCATTATACCCTCCTCCCTTTTGGAATTTAGGAAAAGCCAACCAGCATTAACATCAACACAGGCCTTAAGTCTGATAAGAAACATTTAGAATCTATTCTCTCTGAAGCCTGCTACTTGGAGGCTTCATCTGCATGATAAAACCTTGGTCTTTACAACCCCTTATCTTAACCTAGACATTCCTTTTTATTGAAAATAACACTTTCAACCAATTGCCAATCGGAAAAATTTTAAGTCTACCTATGACCTGCAAGTCCCCTCACACTTTGAATTGTCTCACCATTCCAGAACAAATCAATGTAAATCTTACATATATTTGATTGATGTCTTGTGTCTCTGTAAAATGTGTAAAACTAGGCTGTGACTCAACACCTTGGACACGTGTTCTTAGGATATCTCGAGGGCTATGTCATGGGCCATTGGTCACTCATATTTGACTCAGAATAAATCTCTTCAAATATTTTACAGAGTTTAACTGTTTTCATCAACAAGTCCATTGAGTGCACTGAGAACAAGGGAGTGGCACGTCATCATTCTGACCCTTGGGGGTGAATTGTCTTGGAATACACACACATGAAACCTAAACATGAAAAATGTGGGGCTCAGAAAGCACCTTCCATATCACAGTATTAACTCTAGTGTGGCTGAGTCAAGAGGGGCTCTGTGGAGGACTCCATTCATGGACTGGTCACATTACTGGAAAGTGGCCTTGAGGGCCACCTCTGAGTTAAGAGGAGTGTGTGTGTGTGTGTGTGGAGCAGATAGTAGTCAGTTGGCTCCAGCTACCCCTTCCCACTGCCACTAGCAGAACCCAGTCACATCCCAATCTGACTTCAACCAGAGAGGTCCCATTTTTAGTTGACCTGCTCTTGTCAAACTCAGCAAAGATTTTCATCCTGTCAAGTCAATCCTCAGTCCTTTCCTTAACTTGTCTTTTAGCACATGCCTCCATCCTTGACCATCCCAGCTGGGAGTGACTATGTTTGGAGCTTCCATGGCTATTTCCTATAGTATTGTGGTACTTATCACAATTACCAGCTCTGTGTAAATGTGTCTTACCAGTAAAAGTCCCCCACTGGACCCTAAATTATTTCAGGGCAGTAATACCATTCACCTCTGTGCCCCCAAAGCCTGGCACACAACTGCTGCTCAAATGCTCAATGACAGTGGTTGGACACCTGGTATATAGGTCCCTTCTCACACTGCTATAAAGAACTACCAGAGACTGAGTAAATTTATGAAGAAAAGAGGTTTAATTTACTCACAGTTCTGCAGGCTGAACAGGAAGTGTGGCTGGGAGGCCTCAGGAAACTTATAATCATGGTGGAATGCAAAGGGAAAGCAAGCACATTTTACCATGGCAGAGAAGGAGAGACAGAGAGAGCAAAGGGAGAAGTGCCACACACTTTCAAACAACCAGATTTTGTGAGAACTCACTATCATGAGAACAACAAGGGGGATTAAGTTACCTTAATCCCCCTCACAGTGATTAAGTTACCTCCCACCAGACCCCTCCTCCAACACTGAAGATCATAATTCAACTTGAGATTTGGGTGGAGACAAAGAGCCAAACCATATCATTCTGCCCCTCCCAAATCTCATGTCATTCTTACATTTCAAAACACACTCATGCCCTTCCAACAGTCCTCCGAAGTCTTAACTCATTCCAGCATTAACCCAAAAGTCCAAGTCCATAGTCTCATCAGAGACAAGGCAAGTCTCTCCTGCCCATGAGGCTGTAAAATCAAAACCAAGTTAGTTACTTCCAAGACACAATGGGAGTGCAGGCATTGGTTAAATGCTCCCATTTCAAAATAAAGAAATTGGCTAGAACAGAGTGCTTACAGGCCCCATGCAAGTCCAAAACCCAGCAGGGCAGTCATTGAATCTTAAAGCTCCAAAATAATCTCCTATGACTCCATGTCTCACATCAAGGGTGCGCTGATGCAGAGGATAGGCTCCCAGAGCCTTGGGCAGCTCTGGCTCTGTGGCTCTGCAGGGTACAGCCACTGCAGCTGCTCTCATGGGCTGGTGTTGAGTGCCTGCAGGTTTTCCAAAAGCACAGTGAAATTTGTCAGTGGTTCTACAATTCTGGGGTCTGAAGGATGGTGACCCACTTCTCACAGATCCACTAGGCAGTGCCCCAGGGGAACTGGGGGAAGCAGACATGTTTTACCATGGCGGAGCAGGAGAGAGCAAAGGCGGAAGTGCTACACACTTTTTTTTTTTTTTTTTTTTTTTGAGATGGAGTCTTACTCTGTCGCCAGGCTGGAGTGCAGTGGTGTGATATCAGCTCCCTGCAACCTCTGCCTCCTGGGTTCAAGCGATTCTCCTGCCTCAGACTCCTGAGTAGCTGGGACTATAGGTGCATGCCACCATGCCCAGCTAATTTTTGTAGTTTTAGTACAGACGGGGTTTCACCATGTTGGCCAGGATGGTCTCAATCTCGACCTCGTGATCCACCTGCCTTGGCCTCCCAAAGTGCTGGGATTACAGGTGTGATCCCCCACACCCAGCCTGTGCTACATACTTTTAATCAACCAGATCTCATGGAGAACTCACTATCATGAGAAGAGCAAGGGGGAAATCCACCTCCAAGTTCCAATCACCTCCCACCAGGCCTCTCCCCAACCCTGAAAATTATAATTCAACAAGAGGTTTGGGTGGGAACACCAAGTCAAACCATATCACCTGAGTTCTTATCATCTTCTGCCACTAAACCTTAGGCAAGTCACTAGACTTCTATGCCTCAGTTTCTCCATCTGTCAGGTGACTAGAAACATTGTCTAGCATATAGTAGGTACCCAACAAATACTTTTGGATAAATAAATGAATGAATACATTAGTGACTATAAACACATATCTATTTCTACCTGCAAATAAATTGAAGATTAAGTAGGCTACTGTGGTCAAAAGCCTGCTGGAGAACTAATAACTATGCAGTAAGCATCAAATATTTTTTAATTTCAGAATGTAGTAGGCATGACCAAGATGCCTAACAGAATGGCTATTGCAGTATCCTAATATGACTCCCAATGATCTCCATCTCCTTGTATTCATACTTTTGTGAATCTGGGATGAACTGTGTGATTAACAGAATACTGCAGAAGTTACAGTGTGTGATGTGTGTCTGCCAACACGAGATTAAAAAAAAAAAAAAAATGCATGGTCACCTCTACCTTGGGTTTTGCATTGCTTCTTCTGGGGAAAGCCAGCCACCATGTCAGGAGAAGACTCAGCTCTGTGGAGAGGCCTAGAAGAAGAGAAACTAAGACCTCCACCATCAGCCAGTACCAGCTTGCCAGCCACGTGAGGGAGCCACCTTAGAAGTAGATCCTCTGGCCTCCATCAGGTCTTAGAGCAACTGCAGCCCCAGCTGACATCTTAAGTGTCACCTCATGAGAGACCCTAAGGAAGATCATGCACCTAAACTGCTCCTCAACTCCTGACCCAAAGAAACTGTGAAATAGGATAATTTTTTTTTTTTTTTTTTTTTAGATAGAGTCTCGCTCTGTCACCCAGGCTGGAGTGCAGTGGCGCAATCTCTGCTCACTGCAAGTTCTGTATACCAGGTTCAAGCCATTCTCCTACCTCAACCTCCCAAGTAGCTGGGACTACAGGCGCCTGCCAGCACGCCTGGCTAATTTTTTGTTATTTTTAGTAGAGATGAGGTTTCACTGTATTAGCCAGGATGGTCTTGATCTCCTGACCTCGTGATCCGCCCGTCTTGGCCTCTCAAAGTGCTGGGATTACAGGCGTGAGTACCGCGCCCAGTCAAAAGAGGATAAATTTTAATTGCTGTTTTAAGCCACTAAGTCTTGGGGTAATCTGTCATGCAACAAAAGGTAACTATTATAAAGAAAAAAACATAACCACCCCCAAAATGGTAAGAATATGAAATGAAGCACACAGAGGTCTTAATATGTGGTAGTCTATTTTACCCATCAGAGAATCTTCACAGTATAAGAGAAATCATCCATGTCAGCTGCTGGATACAGGTGGCCCAGGAAGCTTCACAGTGGGTACAAGTTCAATCAGAGGTAGAGAACCCTGACTGAGCTGGTTTGAGAATGTGCTCTGGGCATGCACTTTCTGCCTCCACTCCCTCTCTCCCACAAGCCCCCAGTGGAGAATAATGACCTCACAAAGTGATCTGAAGAAATAGAGGATACAGTGCCAGCCCCTCAGAAAGCTGAGCCAAATTTCTTGCATTGGCCACAGGGCTGAGATAGTCCATATAGCAACTTAATGAAAATAAAGGAAAGGTACCCCTTCCTCCCTGCAGGTACAGCCCCACTACAGGGCACTGACACAAAGAACAAAATATGGCCTGGGTTTCACTCCCTGTGGCCCTCCTGGTTGTCATCCTTCTGCAGGGCACAGCCAGCCCCTAGACTGATTATATTGATTGACTGGTGCACCCAATTTTGACGCTTTATCCCCAAGCCCTTCTCCCTTACTCCACCATCTCCTACAGAGCAAGTGAGTGATCCACAGACAGCTCCCAGACTTTGTGTCAGCACTTGGAGAAGGGTGGAGGCACGTTCTGCCCACATTAGAAGCAGAGAAGGCACTGCAAAGCAGAGCACACAGCCTCGTGCTGCCTGGGACTATGCCAGATTTGCGAGCCCTGGCTCTGAGGGGCAGCCTTTATTTTTAGCAGGTAATCAGCCCTCGTTTTGTTCCTTTAGACGAAGCCCCACCCTTGTCTAAAGGGCCCATGTAATTAGTACCTCTCTAGCTCTAATTCCCTCCCTAACTGCCTGTAATTATCATCCAGCTGACCTTTGTTCCCTTAATTGCTGTTTGACTCCTGATCCCTGAATACCACTCTGCCTTCTAGCCCTCCCCTCTGTTCTGACTCAAGGTCCTATTGTATACCGTACGGTATTTGTTTTTACTCACCCTAGGGAGTCTTTGGAATCCCCACTTCTCTGCTATTTGAAACACCTCTTCCTGAAAACAACTCTCATTTGCAGAACACTACTTGAAACTACTTTCTCCTGCTTAGCCTTGCCGGCTTCTTAGAAATCATGTTTCAAGCCAAGAGAATGAGTATTACCAGACTCCTTTTATAGGAGAGAAAATGGAGGCATAAAGTAACTCAGGGACTTGCTTATTATTGTGCAGCTAGTTACCGATGGAGGAAGACCATATTGCAAGGGAAAAGCTATTTGCACTTGACACTGTATCCTGTTGCTTCCCTGCTTCTCCCAGTTGGAGAAGTTGAACTGCCTCAATGATTCTAGTTTCTGACCTGTACTCTCTTACCACCAGTCATGCCACTTACACTTGTTTCTAATCTCAACTTTGAGTTTTCTGAATTTGAGGAGTCCTTTTACCCTCTCACCTGCCCCAAAATACTATATAATAATAGTAAAAAGTATCGTTTTCTGATCAACTGTCATTCATCAGGTATCATTCTGAGGTCTTACACAGAGCATTTCATTATAGCCTCCCCTCAACTCTATGAAGCATTACTATGTCCATCCCCTCTTCATATTCAGAATCTCTACTCCAGCTATTGCTATTGCTTCTCCATCTCTGCATTTTCAACTTTTCTCACTCTAATGGGTCATGCCCATCAGCAAGCAAATGTGACTATCTCCCATCTTCAAAAAATGACCTTTTGACTTACATCCCTCCAGTGATGGCCTGTTATTCTCTTTCCACTTACAGGGCAATTTCTTAGAAAAAGTAGTCTGTATTTTGTATGCCAATTTCTCCCCTCCATTTTCCACTGAAGCCATTCCAAATCGTCTTTTCTGCCTACCACCCTTTTGCCAAGGTCATCAATGGCTCCCATGTGGCTAAAGCCAATGGTCAATTCTCACTCTTCATCTTACTTATCAGCATAATTGGACACAGTTGATCTGTCCCTTCTTTTCGACACACTCCTAGACTCCCAGGCTTTCAAGACATCACTCTCTCTTGCTTCTCCTACCTCTGTGGTCATTCGTTTTTAACATCCTATGCTGAATCCTCCTCATCTCTCTAGCTCAAGATTTAGATCTCAGTTTTCCCTTTCTATCAGTGCTGACTCCCCGGGTCATCCCAAGTCTCGTGGTTTTATATACCATCCACATGCTGATAACTACCAAATTTTCATTTCCAGCATTGACCTTACCTATGAACTTCTATGACATGCCCCCTCCCACTTCACCATTAACCACAAGTAAAAGCTACCTGAGACCTCCCCAGAAGCCTAGCAGATGCTGGTGCCATGCTTATACAGTCTGCAGAACTGTGAGCCAATTAAACTTCTTTTCCTTATACATTATCCAGTCTCAGGTATTTCTTTATAGCAATGCAAGAACAGCCTAACACACTGGGCGACATTCCTTTCTGAGTATATCTGTGATCTGATTATGTTTCAGGCTGACTGATACTTTTACTCTCTTGGTCTAAGAAGCCACCACTGTTGCCTCTATCATTAAATAGAAACCTAACTGCTCTCTCTCCTTTTCTTTGCCACCTCTTCACATAGTTTATACACCACAGGACAGCCAGACCATGACAGCCCTCTGCTTTAAACCCTTTAATCATCCCATCTCACTCAAATTCCAAAGTTCTTATCAGGTCCTACACAGCCCTATATGACCTGGCTCTGCAGTATCCCTCTGAGCTCACCTCGTATTACTCTCTCCTCTGCTCAGTCTGCTCCAGCCAATTTTTTTCCTTGACATATCAAGCACGTTCGGTCTCAGGGTCTTTAAATTTACCATTCTCTCCGCTTGCATGTATCTTTCACCAGGTATCTATATGGCTTTCTCTTTTGCTTCATTTAGGTCATGGCTTTAACATTACCTTATTCTGGCCTTCTTTGGCCACTGTGACAGACATGAAATAGGCCCTCATGATGCCCACCTTCTAGTGTCCATGCCCTCGTCTAATCCTTCCTGTAGAGGGTGGGTGGGATCTGTGACGTGCCTACAGAAAATGGAATATGACACTACTATGATTATATTACATTAAATAAGACTCCATCTTGCTATCAGACTCACTTTAGAGACTAGTTCCCTTGCTGGCTTTGAAGAAACAAGCATCTATGTTAGGAAGTCCAGTGGCAAACAGCTAACGGCAGCTTCTAGGAATTTGAAGGGGACCTCTGACCAGATCAACAAGAAAACAGAAGTCTCAGTTCTAGAGCAGTAAGTAAATAAATTTTACCAAAAATCAGAGTGACTTTAGAAATGAATTATTCCTCAGTTGGGCCTGCAGATGAGAACACAGCTTGGCTGATACCTTGATTGCAACATTAGAATACTCTAAGTAATGGACTCATCTAAGTCATGTGTGGATCTTTACCCATATAATCTATAAGATAATAAGTGTGTATTTTTTAAGCCATCCAGTTTTTGCTAATTTGTTGTGCAGCAACAGATAACAAATACAACCTTCATATGAAACCTCCTTCTCCATCATCTCTTTTCTCTCCCCTTGTTTTATTTTTCTCTATGTTTACCTCCATCTGATACTGAAAATTTTTTTACTTGTATATTGACTTATCATCTTTCCCCTCCAGCAAAATCCAAAAGGATTCATAACTAAATCTCCAACCTTGATGCCTGATTTATGACAGAAATTCAATAAGCATTTTTAAATGAGTGTGTGAACGAATGAATGATTTTCCAGTAATAATAGCTACAGTTTTATGTGTACCATAGCTCAGTGCTTCTGTGGTAAATGACCCAAGCTTTTTTTCCTAATACATCATAGAGCAATTCTTTTGTAAAGTGCAGCTAAAACAAATTAGTACAAAAATGAAATAAAATGAAGCCAATTTTAAAATTATTAGATTCAACAGACATAAAATTACTGTCAAATTGCTATACAAATTTCTAAATGCATACTATCAATTTCTATATTTATCTCATTGCAGATCTGTAACAATCCTTGGACAGGTCCAGGGAAATATCTGTTGTCCAGGGAATATACTGGTCCAGGGAAATTACTTTGTCACTACTGAGCAAATAGCCAAGTCTTCTCAGATTATTTTTACCATTTTTATGTGTTCTTTCTCTTAACTTGGGTGTGCCCTTCCTCCCAAAGCCTGTACCCATGACTCTTCTAAGACTATTGGAACCCAGTTCCTCTGTAGCAGATTGGGATAAGGCAAAATCCAGAAATCTCCTGAGATCAGACTGAAGCTACCTTTTTTGAAACTTTGCCTGAAGTTATAATCTTGCTAGGCTACTTCTCCTTCCCTGTTCAGCTTCTCTTCTTCCTTTATTGTTTCTTCAGGGAATACTTAGTTAATAAATCACTTGCATACAAATTCTCATCTCAGGGTCTAGCAGACCTATGACAGGCATTGTACTATTACACAATGATTATAATGAGGCAAGTCTCTCATTGATCATTTATAGATGGTGTAACTAACGTACCAGTGTGGAAAACATTTCAAATTTGTCGTATTATGTATAGTTTACTTTAAAACACATCAGCGTAAACGTGGTGACAAGTATGTAGGTAATTAGCTAACTAGGAGTGGTCAATTAAACAAATAAAGTACCCTAAAGGGAATTCATAGTCTAGAATTCATTAGTTTGCATTTGAAGGAAGCAAATCAATAGTACTAGAAAGGTAATGGTAGAGAATTTGTTAATTAGCATGAAAAGTGTTAGAAATAATTTGTCACCTGTGAAATGAGTGTTGTTTAAAATTTATATTTAGCTAACAGTCAGCCCTTCTTATGCAAAGATTCTACACCCTTGTATTCAAACAACTACAGATTGAATTTTTTTTAATGGATGGTTGTGTCTGTACTAAACACGTGTAGACTTTTTTCCTTGTCACTATTTCCTAAACAACACAGTATAACAATGATAGACATAGCATTTACATTGTTTCATGTGCTATAAATAATCTGGAGACTAAAGTATATGGAAGGATGTGCATAGGTTATATGCAAATACTACATCATTTTATAAAAGAACTTGAGCATCCATGAACTTTGGGATCCTTGGGGAGTCCTGGAACCAATCCCCCATAGACACCAAAGGACAACTGTGTGATAGTTGTGTACAGGCATCTCTGTGAATGAATGTGATATAAGAATTGGGAAGCACATCTTGCTATTCAAAAAGTGTTGCGTCTCTCAGAGTGATTTTTTTTCACAAGAGATGGCTGTTGGAGTCCACTAAGGGTAGCACATGTTTTCAGCTAAGTCATTTTATCAGCCTTGTGGCTTGCATGTAGACTTTTTGGAAGTCCAATAGTCTTCGTTTATTTTATCTTCCTTCTGTCCCTTTCAGTCCAAACTGGAAGTGTTACTGCTGCTATAACATTCTCCCCTTCTATCTCACAGGGATTTATGCTATTAGGCCAGAGGGCCCTCCACAGATATTCCCTAAATAATCACATTTTCAGTCTCTGTAGCCATTACAAAAAGTTGTCCTGTCGCACCCTTGGCCTTCTCTCCAGAGTGCTCTTTCCTAACAGTAAATCTCCTAATTTTAGCATCTTTTGTAACCTGAATAGACTGAGAATTTTTAAAAGCAACAAATCCTGGTTCATTTTTGCCTAACAATTCTTTATCAAGTATCTCTTTCTTCTCATATTATACTACAAGCATCAAGAAGAAATCAGGCCACATGTTAAACACTTTGCTTAGAAATCCCGTCAGGTAAATATCCAAGTTTATTGCTTACAAATTCTGCTTTTCACCTAACAGTAGCACACAATTTAGTGAATTTTCTACCATTGTACAAGAATCACCTATTTTCCAGCTTCCAATACCTGTTCTTCTTTTTCTTCACATCAGAAACACCTTTAATGTTCATATTTCTGTAAACTTTTTTTTTAACGATAATACATTTATCCTCTAAGATGATACAGGCTTTCTCTACCATGTGCCTTGCTTCCTTCTCAATTCTTACCAGAAATGCTGTTAATATCCATATTTATACTCTGTTTAAGAACATTTAGGCTTTTTCCAGCATGTGCCTTAAAATTTATTATTCAACTCCAAAGTCACTTCCATACATTTAAGTATTTGTAAAGGCAGCTCCTCCTTCCCAGTGCCGTAATCTGTATTAGTTTCCTAGTCTCCTGTAACACAATACCACATACTGGGTGGTTTCAAACAATGGAAATTTATTCCATAATATTTCTGGAAGCCAAAAGTCAAAACTTAGTAACACTGGGACAAAATAAAATTGTTTACAGGGCCACACTCTCACTCTGGTGGCTCTGGGGAAGAGTATGTTCCTCGCCTCTTCCAGTTTCTAGTGGCTGCCAGCATTTTTTGACTGGAGCCCTCATCATTCTAATCTTTGCCTCAATCTTCACATCACCTTCTCTTTGCTGTGTGTGTCTTCTCTTCCTCTGGTTGTCTCCTATAAGGACAGTTGTGATTGCATTTAGGGCCCACCTGGGTGATGCAGAATAATCTTCCCATCTCAAGATTTTTAATTTAACCACATCTTCAAAGACTATTTTTCCCTTTAAGGTAACATTTACAGGTTCCAGAACATCTATTTAGGACCCGATATCTTCAGAGAGGTTTTATTCAGGCTAGTACCCTCAGAGAGGTCAAATAACTAGTCTTAGGTTTTGCCTGGATTTTTACAGTTGCCTCTTAACTTGTCACCACATCAGCTACAATAATTCTTTTAAATGATAAGCCAGAGTGTGTCACTACTCTGCTAAAAACCCTACAACCGTTTCCTATCTCACTTGAGGTAAAATCTGAAGTATTTGTAATGGCCTTCTGCTTTCTCTGATTCCAAGTTCATCTTCTTTAATTAGGGCCCTATTTAGCTTTTAAAACCTTTTAAATGGGTGGATGGGGTGACTGTATCTACTGTTGCGGAATCCAGAGCAGAGCCATTCCCTAAAGGAATGTCCCAGCTTTCTGCACTTTACTGGAAATGAGTGGGGAGGGGCTCCCCATATTGCTGCAAGGGACTCTGGGAAGGAGGGAACTGAGGGTGGTAGGAAGATGGTCGTAGACTAAAAACCTGGCAGTGCTTATCTCTCCTGTGAGGTTATATAGTATTTGTATTTTCCCCTCTCTGCTTTTCTGTAGCTTCCAAGGTTTCTGTGATGAATATGTATTAGATTTGAAATAGAAAATAAAAGGTATTATTTGAGAGGAAAATGGGTGCCATATAAATAACAAACAGCACAAAGAGTGGAACTATATTTCTTTCTCCCATTTTACCCCACACATCTTCAATCTTGACCTCCCTCATAATGCCTATTGCTTTTTGTTGTTTACTGTCAAGTTTTTTCCTTTATGGGTGGCTTTAACATTTCCAGGATCTAATACATAGTAGGTATTTAATTATCACTATTGAAAGAATGAATGAATGTGTTAGTTGATCACTGATACGGATTTCAAACCAGATGCAAAGTGCATGACTAAGGATATCCCTACTTGAAATGGGCTCAACCTTGACCTTAGGGCCCCATACCCTATACTGTCTCATAGCTGACTCTATTCACAGTAGCTTAGGGAAAGGATTTTGGGAGAAAATCTGGCTTTCCAGAGTCCTAAATGTGGTTTCACTCAAGTGGCCTCTATCTGGTTGTTGACTGGAGTCTTTCCATCCAATCTCTGTGGAAGAAATATTGGTAATATTGGAGATATTGGATGCACCCTTCCCCGTCAGCTCTCTTCTCTGTCCTGAGAAACTCAGGAGGGCCTGGTCTAGATGTCATCAATGAGAATCATACTCTGGGGGCCCACAGAAGGAGACCCAGCATGAGCTTGGCTCCTGGCTCTGGATCTCTGAGATGATGAGGTCAGCCTGATTGTTTTAAGAGCTTAGTTTAATTTATCTAACCTCATCCCTGGAATGAAGAGTTTCCAATCGTTTAAAGGAGCCCCTATGACCTTTGCTTCCTCCTAATACAGATCCCTGATAATGATTACTACAAAAATTGCTACAAGATGGATTTAATTGAGAGGCAATTGGCCAAGGGGTCACTTTTCTGTCTGCATGCCCTAACTGTTTAGCTTCTAACCTATTTAAGATGGAATAGGTGAGAGAAAATGGAGAGAAGCAGTAAGAATTACATGCATTAGTCCGTTGCTGGTCTAAGCCTTGACTCCTTTCAGCTTTCATACATATCATCCAACATCTATGAAATAAGGAGGAATGTAACAAGAGAGAGAACTGGCACCCACCATGCACAAGGCATTTTACATACATAATTATACTTATTTCCATCAATTAAGCACCTATTATATGCTAGGCACTTGGGCATACATATATTCTTTAACTCTCTCAAATCCTAATGAGGCAGATAATATTAGCCCCATGTATTAATTAAGGCATGAAGGGTCAAAAAGCTACTTATTGTGGCTAAGATTGTTAATTGTGGCCCAATATCTGCCCTCCTCTTCCTTCTCAGTAATAGAACCCCCACTTCTTAACTAGACAAACGACTGGCCAGAATAATGACTACATTTCTCAGCTTCCCTTGTAGGTATGTGTGTGCACATGACCAAGTTCTGACCAATGAGATATAAACAAAATAAGTATGTTCTACTTCTGGATAATGTTCTTATATGGGGGAAAGCAATTTCTTCTCCTTCTTGTCCTGCCTTACTGCTCATTGGGATGTTAGTTGTAATGGCTGGAACTAGAGCAATTAATTTGCACTTTGAAATGGAAGTCACATGTGAAAATGGTAGAATAGCAACAAGATAGATGGGATTGGTGTCCCTGATGAGTATGGCTAATATACTAGTGCTAGATGGCATGCCCTTACATGAGAGAGAAATACATTTTCATTTTGTTTAAGCAGTAATTATTTGGGCATTTTCCTAAATCACAGGCCCAAGATCCCATAGCTAGGAAGAGGCAGAACATGTATCTCAACCCAGATGTGACTCTAGACCTTCTGATTTCTCCAGTCTATTCTGTTACCTCCTGGGAACTCTGGGTGTCTGATAGTAATAGTGAGAAATATGGCTAGGAGGGCACTTGGAACATAGCTTCTCCTTGAGACTAAGCCATTGCTTAACTTTTTCTCATGTTGATTAGAGGCAGAAGCAAACAACCAATCAATCAGTAATGTAACAGAACGCACATTTCCAAATCTAGTGCTCTTCCCAAATTGCCAACCATGAAGTCATCAGTCTAAAGGACTTGTGAGTAAGTGGCAGAACTCAGATCAGAGGCTTAGTTTCCTGATTTTCAGTCTCACATTCTTTGCACCACACAAAGTTGCCTTGGTGGTGTCTGGGCCAAATCTGAGAATATATTATCTTCTATCATCTCCAAGGAAAACACAAAGAGATCATGAACAGACTAGAGAGAAAGTTAGAAGGCAAACATCACTGTCTGATTCCTCAAGGGCAAGGATTGCATTTTATTTATTTAGTCATTCTCAAGGCCTCATACAGGACACAGCATATACCTAGCATTTAATATAAGATTTGGGGGAGGAGAAAAAGGGAGGTGGGTTAAAAAGCTGAAATTAATTACCCAAACTTACATGAGTCTATTGTTTGCCACAGCATGTGGGTGGCAACAACGATAGTTCTGATTAGGCTCTAAGCAATACAGTTCGTTGGGCCAGAAACCAAGGCTAGGGATTTAATAAAACATCTAAATTGACATATTGATCTCTCTTGATTAGGCTCCTTGCTTTCAGGCTGTTCTCCCAGGCAAAGCAATCCTGAGAGTACCATCCATCTCTCACTTCTGTCCCTTGCTGACTACTTGACATGTTAGCCATAGAGCCCAGGACAGTTAGGGTTAGTGTTTACTGGGTCAAACACAGTATATGCTGAGCATGGCCCACTGACAGAGGGACAACAAAGCAATTAAATACCGACTTACTTTCCTATCTCCTGGCCGAGTCACTCTGCATTGATCTTGGTAAGAGTGCTTAACCCATCTGCAGCTCAATTTGCTTCATCTGCAGAATGGGACATTAAATAGTACTTGCCTCATAGAGTTGTGAAAAGATTTAATGATTTGATATACGTAAACCACTTAGTACAGTGTCTGCTCTATAATAAGTACTCAATAAGTATTAGCCACCATTGTCATCATCATATCGTTGTCATCATCATCATCATCATCACAAAGTCTGTTGAATTTTATTGTTCAAGGAAGGACAAATCAATTTCAGAGTCTTTCCCTGTGGGTTCTCATTCTCCATTACCTATGAGCTCACAATTGAGACACCATGAATGTCCAGACACCTGAAATGATCCAAGATTATATGCATTTTAAAATTTCACATGCCTTACCAACATGTCAGATATTCTAATACTTTATTTCATTTTGCAATTTACAATTTGTCTCTTCTTCCAGCTTACACTGCTCTTCATCATTAAGCTAATTCTTACTTCTGCCCCTTTTTTCATCATACCTTTTCTGTTTCTCAAAGATCTTACCATTCCCTGTGGAATTTACCACCATATCCTCTCATACTGTTCTTCCTTCGACTCTTAAATGCTGAATCTTCGGGCTTCTCCCTCACCACTTCCTTGAGGTTAACTCATTCTTAAGGACTCAGCTCAAAAAGCACTTCTTCTGAGAAACCTTTTCTTACCTTCTAAATCTGAGTTAGTGTGGCTGACACTCTAAGTTGCCAACCCAACAAACATTTCCAAACCTCTCTTCTTGCCAGAGCACCTCTCACTCAAAAGAATGAAAAAGCCAGATGCTTGCTTTCCTGGCCTGTCTTTCAACTGGAGTAATCATATGACCTAACTCTGATATAGGAAATTCACAGGGAAATCTCCTGGGAGCATTTTATGGCAAGATTTTCCTTCCTGGCCAAGGCAGAGAACATGCAAGAATAAATATATTTTGTCATTCTGCCCCATATTCTGCCATTGAAAGTGATCATGTAAGGATACTTAGAACTGTGACAATTAACTTGTGACCATGAGAAGAAAACCTGCAGAATAGCCAAGACATAGACCCATGGACCCATAATAGACCATGGAACTATGGTATCAACCCTGGATCCACCTATGAGTACCTTCAGAACTTTTGTTAAGTAAATGGTAAATGTCTTATGGTTTAAGCCACAGCTAACTGATTTTTCTATTACTTGTAGCAGAACATACCTTATTTGACTTAGCCACCTACCTAGTAGCATCCCCTCCATCTGTGACCAAAGGCACCAGATCAAGACTTTTAATTTCCAAGTCAAGCTGTATTTTACAAGCTTTGTGCCCTGAGTTGGGCTGTATTACCTGCCACACTCCCCTCCCCCTGTTTAGAATAAGATTTAGAATTAGAAAAGACACCCTTTCCAATTCTCATAAAAGCAGCATATAGGCTAATGGAAACAGTACGCCCTCTCCTCGGGTGTGTTCCTATAACCATACCCTCTATTTCTCATCATAGCCCCTATCTCACACTGTAATTGCTGATTTATTTTCTGAATTCCTGACAAGAATGAGTTTCTTGAAGACGAGAAACATGTCTGATTTATCCTACACTCTCAAAGCTAAGCAAAGCACCTCACATGGAATAGCTAATAATATTTTTAGACTAACTTGAATTCAGGTGACAAATTAATTTTTGTTTGGTTGGACTTTGTTCTTATTTTTAGCTTAGGAAATGTGGTCCCATATTTAATTTAGGAAATATGAGGATAAGGGCCCAGGGACAGATTATGTAGGGCCTGTTCGGGTGAGTCTCCTGTTACAGAGTACATCTTGGTGGTGGCAGGAGCGTGTGCAACTCAGTAGCAAAAGCTTGACTTCAGGCCCCATCACAACATACCACTCTTCTTTCATTTATTCACTAAAAATGTTTTGAGTGCCTATATGCCAAATGTGTGCTTTCCATCCTCAATCCATCCAATTTTAGACCTCCCCACCCTACCCCTGTAGAAGAAATGCTATCTTTGACTTATCTTGGGCATTTAATAGAGAATCCATCCTCTAAACTTCTTATGTATTTGATTCATCTCCCAGAAGTATTTGCATTTTTCAAAGAAGCCCAAGAGAAAGAAGCTCAATGCAGAGAGTCACAAGTTCAAATGGCTACAGAGACCAGAAATGCGAATAAGTGTAATGCAATAGAGAGTGATGGAAACTGGAGGATTGGAGATCTCACAACCCAATCACGTTCAGCCAATGATTGATGGATAGGAGAAGACCCCATGTAGCTAAATCTTCTGATATTTCAAGAAAAGTCAAAACTCTGTATTTTGTGTGAAACTCCTACATGTTAGGTGCTGGTAATCAATTCAAACTTTTAAATAGATACCTTATTAGCCAGACAAAGTATATCCATAGTCCAGAGCTAGTCTGTGGGCCACCATTTGGAGATCTCTGACTTAAAAGGATGAATGGAGGCCTTCCTCATGATCCTGTGGTTCTGATTGGAAAAGATCTGGGATAGGGCATGAGTACAAACAGTGGTATAACACAGAAGGACAAAAAACAAACAAAGGTTTGCTTGAGGTCAGGAAGAAGACAGTGGTGGCATGTGAAGGCAACTAGCTCCTGCTGAGCACTGGATAATGAGCTACTGTCTCATATAAATAGTCTTGTTTTAATCTTCACATCACCCTTAAAGTGAATGTAATCTCTCCATTGGACAGATGTGTGAGAGAAGCTAGGACTGCAACTCAAGTCTCCTGACTTTAAGTTCAGGCTCTTTCCAATTGATACCATTGACCTTGCAATTAACATCTCCCATTCTTTCCTCCATCCCTCCTTTTGTTCTCATTTACTCTTCTCTAAGCCTGTGTAAGGTGGTTCATCTCCATGAAGTTTAACTTGAGATAGCAGCTTTCTCATCCATGAAATGGGCATAGGGTTGTTGTACCTGGACATAGTATGCACTTAATAAATATTAGCTTCCTTCTTTATTATATTCATATTATTATTTCCTTTATTTTTTCAAACAAAGATTTTTTAAGAAAAATTATTCTTCTCTGTTGCTATTATTCCTGGGAAAGAGTATACTTTCTGGGTCTCCCTCATTTAGAAATGATGTATTGGTAATGTTGCCAAGATTCCCAATAGAAAAAAAGAAGGGAGGGAGGGAGGAAGGGAGGAAAGGAGGAAGAAAGGAAGGAAGGAAGGAAGGAAGGAAGGAAGGAAGGAAGGAAGGAAGGAAGGAAGGAAGGAAGGAAGGAAGGAAGGAAGGGAGGGAGGGAGGAAGGAAGGAAAGAAATAAGAAAGAAAATGTGCATTTCCAAAGCAGAATGTAGCTGCTAGGAGAGTGCCAAGTTCCTGTGCTCACATCTGTCTCCCTAACAGCCTGGGGTGTTATGCCAGAGCCGGAAATGACCCTGAGAGCTTAATAGAAGCAGACAATAGTGATGCCTTCCTCTAAGGAAGCCCATTCTCATGCAATAAGACCCACACTAAAAGAATAGTATCAAAAATGATACATTTTGCTTTGGGAAATAATTCCACTACATGTTTATTTTAAAATTCACCACGGGGTCCCCCTAGTGTATTGGAAATACAATTTTATTTGCAGAATTTAATTAAAAATCTGTAATTCTAGAGCCAAGATGAATTGCTGAGATAAACTTCTTCACTTTATGTATGAGGGGAAATGAGTCCCAGAAAGAAGGGACTAGCCCTTGTGTAATATAGCCAGATGTGACAAACTAAGAAATAAATTTCTTGCTATTTCTCTTTTTGGTGGTGGTGGTGTTGTTATCACAAAGAGATTGAGCCAAAGTCCTAGAGTTTGGGGATGGGAAGGAATCATACCTATCAGCTAATAATAAAAGCAACAATAATAGCTTCCACTGGGCACTCGCCATTGCCAGATACTGTGTGCTGGGTGCTGGAGAGACAGCAGGGAACAATTCAGACTCAATGTCTTCTCTTATGGAATGTACAGTCTGTCTTTATATTACGGAAACACACCCAGCCTGATGGATGATTTGCCTGAGGTCACTCAGCCTATTGTCAAGGGACATCAGAACTAGCATCCAGGTTTCCAAATGTCCAGTCCTGAGATTTTTGCAGTATACTATGTTGTCTCCTAGGAGTCTAGGATGTACTTACTGAGTTAAAGAAGAAACATAGGTGTCTCCTACCTCCTTCCCAATTCTATTAGGAATTAAGGGACCCAGCATTATTAGACCCACTTCATTGGGCCCAAACATTTTGCCATGAGGACACTGGTTAAGTGAATATTGTTGCCGTTCAAATATCAGCTCCTAGGTCACTATCTCAGACACAAATGATCCCTAACAATGCAGTAGACATCCTCACTGACCACCCCAGACAGATAGCTTCCTACCTGCACTTCCAGTCACCTATCAGCACACATTACATTGCTTTATTCTTTTCTTAATACATTTCACTATAGATATTGACATATATGTTGACCTATTTATATACTTACTTTGTATTATGGAAATGCCTATAAGCAGAACTCTATGTACCTTGTTTAATATTATAACTTAGCAGCTAAACAATGCCTGGCTTATAGTGGGTGTTCTGTAAATATGTACAGGTACAGGGTAAATGAGTAAATCATGGTTCTTTACTTCAGCCATTGGATTTATGCTGGCTGCTGTGACAGAGCCACCCATTACCTAGCACTCTATCCTTTAGCAGCATCCCCTAGTTGAGAGCCAGTGTCAAACCCAGAAGTGGAAAGAGTTTGCTGGGAATATTCTTAACATAAATGTTCACTGCCTGTCAACCTTCCTGCTGCATCCAGCAACCTGTTTCCATGTCAGTATGGTTGTAGAGTTTTGTTTGTCTGTTTAAGACTACATCTATAGAACTGAGAAGCATTACAGTGATTTCCATATTAGCCAGTTTCTTACCCCACTCTTGCCAGTTTACATGAAGTGACAATGTTTATTGTGTAGGATAGGTACATTATGACTCCGAAATCATTTCTTGGATGTCACCCACTCTGCTTTGTTTCTGCTTGTTGCTCCAGCAGAATGATTCTCTCAGGAGAAAAACTAGGATTTTTAATAAAAACACAACACTGTAAAAACTGTTTTAAGGGAAAGTCATTTTTTATGAGCTCTGTTAACTGCCAAACTGCTGAATACATTCCATTTCTTTTTCAATGCTTTGTCCCTTCCTGGTGTAACTGCTGTGTGGGGAGCCTGTTGTATGTCTCTGTGGATCCCGCTGCCTCAGCATAGACCTTGTGGCTAGGTGATGCTTAATTTATGTTGGCAGAACATGAGAAAATAAACATGTCTCCCTATTTACACCTGGTAAAAGATGGAAGTTGCCCATATTTGCTGTCCTCACCTACTCTTTTCAACTTGGACTTAGCAAAGAAATCTATTCATTGTACTAGCATCATGGAAATTACTGTTTTATCAAAATTTACTTTTTGTATCCCATTCATTCACGAGATTTTTTAAAACCTATCTACTATATGCAAAGTAAAAATTTAAACCTTTCAGTGATATGAAATCATGCTTTATATCAATGGTTTTCAATAGAAGCAGTCCCACCCCTGGAGTAATATTTTGGAAAATTGTGGGGACATTTTTTATTGTTATAGTGATTTGAGAGAGTAATATCAACATTTATTAGACAAGGGTCAGGGATGCCAGGTACTTTGAAAAGTGTAGTATAATCTTGCCCAGTAAAAAACTGTTAGTGTTCCACATAATTTTCTAATGTTCCACTCATTATTCATATATGTGAGAAAGAAACCTGTTTATATGTATGTAACATTCAATTCCATTTTGCATATGTAAAAATTCATTTATTTTCAAGGTTTTAATACACACTAAATGTTCCAGGAACACAATTTTCATGTAAATCAAAGGTTGTTTGTAATTTAAAAGAATAACTCTACTAAAAGTTGTTTACCATTTAAAAAAATTACATGATGGAAGGTGACATCATTCATGGAATTTAAGAATGATACCTGTGTCAGTCTGCATGTATTACATTCTTGGAGATTCTTTGTGTCATTGCAAGTATCTGACTCCTGCATAGAGTCTCATAGTGTGCTTACATACTAGCAATCTCATACTAAAATATGTATCATGTTAACATTTACTTTTCTTTTAATTAGTCTTTTCCTCACACTTAAAACAACACAATTGATTTTTTTTTTTGAAACTGTGAGTATAGGCAGATTATGTTATCCATGATTTTCATTTCAGAATAGGAAAGTTGTGTTACAAAATACTTATTATAAGAAGGGCATGTTGAGTGCTATTGGTTGAGACTAAAAACCTTACAGAAACTTCTTATATATCCCAGATCCTCTACTAATAGTTGGAGGTATAAGGATGAACAACACAAAAGTCTGTCTTCATTATGTTTGGAGTCTAGTGGTGAAGATAGACAGGAGGTTATAATTGCTCCAGTGAAGATCACTTGATTCCATATGTGGTGTCAGGAAGGAAGATGCAGGTGCAATGGGAACAGATTATAGAGGAGCCTAATTTTGTTTGTAAAGTTGGTGGTTTCTTTAAGGAAATGGTGGTTTCAGCTGAGTCTTAAAAGATACAAGATATCTTGAAGAATACAGTTGGGATAGAGCTTTCCAGGCTGATAGGACAACATGTGTGAAGGCCCTGAGGTATTCAAGAAGCAGACAGAAAGCCAGTGTGACTCAAACATAAAGAGTCAATGAGGGAAAGTGTGGTGTGAGATGAAAGAGCACATGTGTTACGTTAACCAGAGGCCTTGAAGTTGTTTTGAAGACTGGAACAACTGGAAACCTCTGGAAGATTTGGAAGATAATGACCTTTTCAGCTTTGTGTTTTAGAACAATCACTCTGAATGTAGAGTGGAGAATCAATCAGAGGTAGGCAAGAGGGGATGACAAATTAATAGACTCAGAATATTCCACATGACAGATAGCAGTGTCTTGAAAATGGTTTTGGAGCATGGTGGAAAGAAACAGTTGGCTTTGAAACCCATTTGGGAGATAAAGTCAATGGAACTTGTGACTGATTAGATATGAAAGTGGGGAGAGGTAGTTGTCAAAAATGTTTCCTGGATTTGGTTGTGAGCCACTGAATGGGCTGCGGATCAATGAAATGGCAAACAGCGAGTGTGCCAGTTTGGCAGAGCTACACGGTGGCCACATTTACCTTCACAGCAGCACTTCAGATGAGAAAGAATGAGGTTCGGGGAAATTAAATGACTCTCCTTAATTTCACCATTTAGGGTAATACCGATCAGGTGGGAAGTTCGGACTTTCTGATTACAAAGTCCCAAGTTCTTTTTCTATAACAAATTGGTTGCAATATGTTTCCTGTCTTCCAGAAAGTTATAATCACTAATGATTTTGAGACAGAGGTACCAAAGACATGTCTACAGATGACCAACAAGCTAGACCTCAGATAACAAGTTTGTGAGACGCCGTCACTCAATACCATGAGACCTCACAAGGCAAGGGAACACGGCTGCCTAGAATGATCAGGGAGGGCTTCACCAGGAAGCTGGCTCAGGAGACGTGTGATGAAGGATGGGCAAAATTTTAATAAGTGATAAGGCAATCTACATAGCCAGTGGTCTCATGTGGAAAAAAGGACACCAGTGGGAAGCAATGGCTCGAGTATAGATGAAAGCTATTTGCCGCATATGAGTCCCTAGAACTTGGTTGGTGCTCAATAAATGTTTGTTGAACAGATACTGAGTTCAGAGCTATTTACAACTATCAGAAAACATCTTTTTTAAAAGTATAGATTAGTCTCTTGGAATGACTTCAACAAATATGCTTTCAAGAAACAAGAATTCCAAGCTAGCTGTGGTGGCTCATGCCTGTATTCCCAGCACTTTGGGAGGCCAAGCTGGGAGCATTGCTTGAGGCCAGGAGTTCAAGACCAGCCTGGGCAACATGGTGAGACACCATCTCTAAAAAGAAAAAGTTAAATTAATTAAAAAGAAGGAAAAAAACCCACAAATATTCCCTAACTCACCCATTGTTTTTTTCAGATTCTTTGTTCTTTATCAAAGCATCACTACTGACCTGTCCCCTCCCTGAACCCATTGATGTTCCAGCCACCTGCTCCCTGTTGGATTGTTTTCCTGTTCCTTTTGAATGCACTTCTGAAGTAACCCAGCTCTATTTTATAGTTTAAATATTTGTTTCTGTATCTGTTTTACAATCCTAGCCATTCTTTCCCCCTAGTTTATGTTCAGTGACTCATTTAAAATTTTGCCTAATTGGATAAATGAACATTTATGCTTCTGAGAAAATGGTGTAGGATGGTGAGTGCATTTGCTCACTAGAGAATTTTGATCTATACAGATCCATTTTTCTAAATCTAGTGACAATAACATCTGAAGCTGCCCCTTTTTTCAGCTCTTTGTACAATTTCAACCACTACCATTTTGTGTCTTGGAGGACACTAATTACCTAAAAGGATCAGAAAAAGGAGTGGGGTGTCTAGTTAATTTGATATTCTAGTTATCTTAGGAGAAATCCAAATATAATTTTGTTTTCTAAAAAAATGTTTAAACTTTTTAAAAATAAAATCTTGAGGTGTGCTTTCTACTTTAACAATAGTATACAGCTACCTAATTGAATCTTAGAAACTCAGATAATTGAGCAGTTCCCAGGAACCTGAGTTATCCTTTTGAATGTCAATGCACCTTGCCCAGGGAGATGACCTTAGTATGTATTTGCCCTAGGACCTAGCTTGGAGATGTCTTCCATCATCAGTTAGCAATGTTTCTCACGAAATCCCCAATGTCTGCCTTATTTTTTGCCACCTATGAGAGAAAAATCTTCCCACAACTTGAAATTTCCATAGTCTGCTTTTTAATTTTCATATTCATAATTGCATTCCTGTTTTAAGGAGTTAATATTGGAGTTACTAAATATCAGTCCCTGGACTCTGTCATTCTTATCCTAAATACCATAGTGGAAAAGTGGATATTCTTACTATCTACCTTCTTCCCAGTCTAAAGATGGTGCCAGTCCAAATTGGCATCTGTTGTTCTTGTTACAAATATAGACATTCATGTATGTATACTGCCTACAAAATTGTCTTCCAACAAAAAGGCAACTTGGAAGCATTTAATGTGAAGTCTGGCAATGTCAGCATAGCTGGTAGCAAAAGCAATAGTTTCACCACTGTTCTTCAGCTAAGATAATGGAGCAGAAGAATCTAGACAGCTATAGTCAAATCTAAGCCCTACCATGAACTAGGTGTGCGACCTTGGGCGAATCACCTTGATTCTCTTTGAGTCACTTCCCAAGTCTATAAAATAAGGAGGTTGGATTAGATCACTTTTAAGGCCTTTGCTTGCTAGCAGATTCTAAATCTGAACTGCCTTATCCCTAATTTGGGGAACAATTTCTCATTGCCTCTTTCATTTCAGCACCATCGTCTAAGGCACCCTATATAAAGACTGATAGTATTTTGTTGTTGTTATTTTTTTCATGCTTTAGCGCTATTAAGTGGGGTGACTCACAGGGCTGGGTTCCAGCTAGGGGTTCAAAAGCTATTCATTTCTAAGTGGGGGAGCTCTGAGACTGTGAGGGAGGAAGAAAAACAAGGAGCACTAGTTTGCCACTCCCATCTGGTTGCCTCCTCTCCTGATTCCCATGAAACGCGCAACAGGCAAAAATAAGATCCTCTGAGCAAAAAGACCCCCATCTCCAAGGTTCCAGACCTTCCTGAGAAATAAGGACCTTTACCCCCAGGGAGTAAAGTGGCACAGTAAAAAAGGGCTCTTTGGAGAAATATTTAAGTGGTATTTGTCTTGTTGTTTGCTATTGGGTACACATTACAAATCCTCTTTTACTTGCACTCTACTAATGAATTTGTGCCATATTTACCCTGCAGGAGTCACTTTGCAATGACTGTCTCCTAATGTTTACTAATAATAGTTTTTCTGATTATAATAATAATACATATTTAATGTGGAAAAACAAGAAAATTTAAAACAAATTTTAAAACAAATTTTAAAAAAATATCCACAATGTCACCAGCAAGCATTTTGGTGTATTTTATTACAGTTTTTTTCCATATGCATAATTGTAACCCAGACATTGGCTATTTCTTCTTACTCATTTTGAGCCTGAAATAGGCTCACAAAAGCTTTCTGTGTTTGTCAGAACTCTTCTAAGTAACAGAAAACTCACCTCAAACTGGTGTAGCAGAAAACGAAATTTATTGGATCATAGAAAATTTCAGTGTAATAACCTAAATATCCATCCATGGGAGAAGGAATAAATACACTATAGTATATCCATGCAAAGAAATATTGCAAAGCAGAGAAAATGAGTGAATTAAAATTATACATTGGAATATAAACAATTATACAAATATAACATTGAATGAAATAAAGCAAATTGCAAAATAATGCATATACTCTAACACCATTGTACATATAACTGTTTAAGGATACATACAAATGTAGCTCCCAAATACATATATATCTTTAAAAAAGAAAAGAAAAGAAAAAGGGAGATTGCAAGAAATAAACCTCAATTTGAAAAGGCAGGGACATGATTGTGATTAGTAAGAAGTGAAAAGAATGCTTTAACCATGTTGGTGATATTTTATATCTTAGTTGGGTGGTGAGGCACATCTAGGCTTTGTTATACTCATTCTATGTATTTTTTAAAATCTGAATTTTTTTAGCAAAAATCGGACAGCAACACTCGCTGTTCAGCAATATTCTATCTTCTGCAGCCTCCGCTGCTGATATCCAGGCAAACAGGGTCTGGAGTGGACCTCAAGCAAACTCCAACGGACCTACAGCTGAGGGTCCTGACTGTTAGAAGGAAAACTAACAAACAGAAAGGACACACATACCAAAACCCCATCAGTATGACACCATCATCAAAGACCAAAGGCAGATAAAACCACAAAGATGGGGAAAAAGCAGTGCAGAAAAGCTGGAAATTCAAAAAATCAGAGCATATCTCCCCCTCCAAAGGAACACAGCTCATCACCAGCAACAGACCAAAGCTGGATGGAGAATGACTTTGACGAGCTGAGAGAAGAAGGCTTCAGTCAGTCAAACTTCTCAGAGCTAAAGGAGGAACTACGTAACCAGCGCAAAGAAACTAAAAACTTTGAAAAAATAATGGATGAATGGATAACTAGAAAAATCAATGCAGAGAAGACCTTAAAAGAACTGATAGAGATGAAAACCATAACACAAGAAATACGTGACAAATGCACAAGCTTCAGTAACTGACTCGATCAACTGGAAGAAAGAGTATCAGTGATTGAAGATCAAATGAATGAAATGAAGCAAGAAGAGAAATGTGGAGGAAAAACAGTGAAAAGAAATGGACAAAGCCTCCAAGAAGTATGGGATTATGTGAGAAGACCAAATCTACGTCTGATTGGTGTGCCTGAAAGTGACGCGGAAAATGGAACCAAGTTGGAAAACACTCTACAGGATATCATCCAGGAGAACTTCCCCAACCTAGTAAGGCAGGCCAACATCCAAATTCAGGAAATACAAAGAACGCCACAAAGATACTCCTTCAGAAGAGCAACTGCAAGACACATCGTTTTCAGATTCACCAAAGTTGAAATGAAGGAAAAAATGTTAAGGGCAGCCAGAGAGAAAAGTCGGGTGACACACAAAAAAGGTCGGTTTACATTAGACTAACAGCAGATCTCTTGGCAGAAACTCTCCAAGCCGGAAGAGAGTGGGGACCAATATTCAACATTCTTAACGAAAAGAATTTTCAACCCAGAATTTCATATACAGCCAGACTAAGTTTCATAAGTGAAGGAGAAATAAAATCCTTTACATACAAGCAAACGCTTAGAGATTTTGTCACCACCATGCCTGCCCTACAAGAGATCCTGAAGGAAGCACTAAACATGGAAAGGAACAACAGGTACCAGTCATTGCAAAAACATGCCAAAATGTAAAGTCCATCGATGCTAGGAAGAAACTGCATCAACTAGTGAGCAAAATAACCAGCTAATATCATAATGACAGTATCAAGTTCACACATAACAATATTAACCCTAAATGTAAATGGGCTAAATGTTCCAATTAAAAGACACAGACTGGCAACTTGGATAAAGAGTCAAGACCCATCAGTTTGCTGTATTCAGGAGACCCATCTCACATGCAGAGACACACATAGGCTCAAAATAAAGGGATGGAGGAAGACCTACCAAGCAAATGGAAAACATCAAAAAGCAGGGGTTGCAATCCTAGTCTCTGATAAAACAGACTTTAAACCATCAAAGATCAAAAGAGACAAAGAAGGCCACTACATAATGGTAAAGGAATCAATTCATCAGGAAGAGCTAACTATCCTAAATATATATGCACCCAATACAGGAGCACCTAGATTCATAGAGCAAGTCCTTAGAGACTTACAAAGAGACTTAGACTCCCATACAATAATAATGGGAGACTTTAACACCCCACTGTCAACATTAGACAGATCAACGAGACAGAAAGTTAACAAGGATCTCCAGGAATTGAACTCAATTCTGTACCAAGCAGACCTAATAGACATCTACAGAACTCCCCACCCCAAATCAACAGAATATACATTCTTCTCAGCACCACATTGTACTTATTCCAAAATTGAACACATAGTTGGAAGTAAAGCACTCCTCAGCAAATTTAAAAGAATAGAAATTATAACAAACTGTCTCTCAGACCACAGTGCAATGAAACTAGAACTCAGGACTAAGAAACTCAATCAAAACCGCTCAACTACATGGAAACTGAACAACCTGCTCCTGAATGACTACTGGGTACATAACAAAAAGAAGGCAGAAATAAAGATGTTCTTTGAAACCAATGAGAACAAAGATACAACATACTAGAATCTCTGGGACACATTTAAAGCAGTGTGTAGAGGGAAATTTATAGCACTAAATGCCCACGAGAGAGCAGGAAAGATCTAAAATCGACACCCTAACATCACAATTAAAAGAACTAGAAAAGCAAGAGCAAACACATTCAAAAGCTAGCAGAAGGCAAGAAATAACTAAGATCAGGGCAGAACTGAAGGAGATAGAGACACAAAAATCCCTCACCAAAATCAAAGAATCCAGGAGCTGGTTTTTTGAAAAGATCAACAAAATTGATAGACCGCTAGCAAGACTAATAAAGAAAAGAGAGAAGAATCAAAAAGACACAATAAAAAATGATAAAGGGGATATCACCACCGACCCCACAGAAATACAAACTACCATCAGAGAATACTATAAACACCTCTACGCAAACAAACTACAAAACCTAGAAGAAATGGATAATTTCCTGGACACTTACACTATCCCAAGACTAAACCAGGAAGAAGTTGAACCCCTGAATAGACCAAGAGCAGGCTCTGAAATTGAGGCAATAATTAATAGCCTACCAACCAAAAAAAGTCCAGGACCAGACAGATTCACAGCCGAATTCTACCAGAGGTACAAGGAGGAGTTGGTACCATTCCTTCTGAAACTATTCCAATCAATAGAAAAAGAGGGAATCCTCCCTAACTCATTTTATGAGGCCAACATCATCCTGATACCAAAGCCTGACAGAGATACAACAAAAAAGGAGAATTTTAGACCAATATCCCTGATGAACATCGATGCAAAAATCTTCAATAAAATACTGGCAAACTGAATCCAGCAGCACATCAAAAAGCTTATCCACCATGATCAAGTGGACTTCATCTCTGGGATGCAAGGCTGGTTCAACATACACAAATCAATAAACGTAATCCGGCATATAAACAGAATCTAAGACAAAAACCACATGATTATCTCAATAGATGCAGAAAAGGCCTTCGACAAAATTCAACAGCCCTTCATGCTAAAAACTCTCAATAAATTCGGTATTGATGGAACGTCTCTCAAAATAATAAGACGTATTTATGACAAACCCACAGTCAATATCATACTGAATGGGCAAAAACTGGAAGCATTCCCTTTGAAAACTGGCACAAGACAGGGATGCCCTCTCTCACCACTCCTATTCAACATAGTGTTGGAAGTTCTGGCTAGGGCAATCAGGTAAGAGAAAGAAATCAAGGGTATTCAATCAGGAAAAGATGAAGTCAAATTGTCCCTGTTTGCAGATGACACGATTGTATATTTAGAAAACCCCATTGTCTCAGTTCAAAATCTCCTTAAGCTGATAAGCAACTTCAGCAAAGTCTCAGAATACAAAATCAACGTGCAAAAATCACAAGCATTCTTATACACCAGTAACAGACAAACAGAGAGCCAAATCATGAATGAACTCCCATTCACAATTGCTTCAAAGAGAATAAAATACCTAGGAATCCAACTGACAAGGGATGTAAAGGACCTCTTCAAGGAGAACTACAAACCACTGCTCAGTGAAATAAAAGAGGACACAAACAAATGGAAGAACATACCATGCTCATGGATAGGAAGAATCAATATCGTGAAAATAGCCATACTGCCCAAGGTAATTTATAGATTCAATGCCATCCCCATTAAGCTACCAATGACTTTCTTCACAGAATTGGAAAAAACTGCTTTGAAGTTCATATGGAACCAAAAAAGAGCCCGCATTGCCAAGACAATCCTAAGTCAAAAGAACAAAGCTGGAGGCATCACGCTACCTGACTTCAAACTATACTACAAGGCTACAGTAACCCAAACAGCATAGTACTGGTACCAAAACAGAGATATAGACCAATGGAACAGAACAGAGCCCTCAGAAATAATACCACACATCTACAGCCATCTGATCTTTGACAAACCTGACAAAAATAAGAAATGGGGAAAGGATTCCCTATTTAATGAATGGTGCTGGGAAAATTGGCTAGCCATAAGTAGAAAGCTGAAACTGGATTCTTTCCTTACTCCTTATACGAAAATTAATTCAAGATGGATTAGAAACTTAAACGTTAGACCTAAAACCATAAAAACCCTAGAAGAAAACCTAGGTAATACCATTCAGGACATAGGCATGGGCAAGGACTTCACGTCTAAAACACCAAAAGCAACGGCAACAAAAGCCAAAATTGACAAATGGGATCTAATTAAACTAAAGAGCTTCTGCACAGCAAAAGAAACTACCATCAGAGTGAACAGACAACCTACAGAATGGGAGAAAATTTTTGCAATCTACTCATCTAACAAAGAGTTAATATCCAGAACCTATAAAGAACTCAATCAAATTTACAAGAAAAAAACGAACAACCCCATCAAAAAGTGGGCAAAGGATATGAACAGACACTTCTCAAAAGAAGACATTCATACAGCCAACAGACACATAAAAAAATGCTCATCATCACTCGCCATGAGAGAAATGCAAATCAAAACCACAATGAGATACCATCTCACACCAGTTAGAATGGCAATCATTAAAAAATCAGGAAACAACAGGTGCTGGAGAGGATGTGGAGAAATAGGAACACTTCTACACTGTTGGTGGGACTTTAAACTAGTTCCACCATTGTGGAAAACAGTGTAGCAATTCCTCAAGGATCTAGAACTAGAAATACCATTTGACCCAGCCATCCCATTACTGGGGATATACCCAAAGGATTGTAAGTCATGTTGCTATAAAGACACATGCACATGTATGTTTATTGTGGCACTATTCACAATAGCAAAGACTTGGAATCAGTCCAAATGTCCATCAGTGACAGACTGGATTAAAAAAATGTGGCACATATACACCATGGAATACTATGCAGCCATAAAAAAGGATGAGTTCGTGTCCTTTGTAGGGACATGGATGCATCTGGAAACCATCATTCTCAGCAAACTATCGCAAGAACAGAAAACCAAATACCGCATGTTCTCACTCATAGGTGGGAATTGAACAATGACATCACTTGGACACAGGAAGAGGAGCATCACACACCAGGTCCTATTGTGGGGAGGGAGTAGCGGGGAGGGATAGCATTAGGAGATATACCTAATGTAAATGATGAATTAATGGGTGCAGCACACCAACATGGCACATGTATATATATGTAACAAACCTGCACATTGTGCATATATACCCTAGAACTTAAAGTATAATTAAAAAAAGAAAAAGAAAAAAAAAGAAATTGGCTCATGCAATTATCAAGGCTGGCAAGGCCCCCCCAAAAAAATCTGAATTTTTTTATTATACTTTAAGTTTTAGGGTACATGTGCACAACGTGCAGGTTTGTTACATAGGTATATATGTGCCACGTTGGTTTGCTGCACACATCAGCTCGTCATTTACATTAGGTATTTCTCATAATCCTGTCTCTCCTCCAGCCCCCCACCCCCAACAGGCCCCAGTGTGTGATGTTCCCTGCCCTGTGTCCATGTGTTCTCATTGTTCAACTCCCACTTACAAGTGAGAACATGCGGTGTTTGGTTTTCTGTCCTTGCGATAGCTTGCTAAGAGTGATGGTTTCCAGCTTCATCCATGTCCCTGCGAAGGACATGAACTCATCCTTTTTTACGGCTGCATAGTATTTCATGGTGTATATGTGCCACATTTTCTTTATTCAGTCTATCACTGATGGACATTTGTGTTGGTTCCAAGTCTTTTCTATTGTGAATAGTGCCATAATAAATATATGTGTGCATGTGTCTTTATAGCAGCATGATTTATAATCCCTTGGGTATATACCCAGTATGGGATGGCTGGGTCAAATGGTATTTCTAGTTCTAGATCCTTGAGGAATTGCCACACTGTCTTCCACAAGGGTTGAACTAATTTAGACTCCCACCAACAGTGTAAAAGCATTCCTATTTCTCCACATCCTCTCCAGCATCTCTTGTTTCCTGACTTTTTAATGATCGCCATTCTAACTGGCATCAGATGGTATCTCATTGTGGTTTTGATTTGCATTTCTCATACTGCTCACTTCACCCTGCTTTATTTTCTTCATTGCACTTATCTCTGTCTTAATTAGTCGTAATCTTTCGGTTGTTGTTTACTATTTATTACTTGTATCACCCATGGAAACTACATGACCAGTGATGATGAGCATTTTTTCATGTGTCTGTTGGCTACATAAATGTCTTCTTTTGAGAAGTGTCTGTTCATATCCTTTGCCCACTTTTTGATGGGGTTGTTTGTTTTTTTCTTGCAAATTTGTTTAAGTTCTTTGTAGATTCTGGATATTAGCCCTTTGTCAGATTATTTCATAGTATATTTTTAAGAACCATTCTCTTCTCCTGCACATACACATAACATTCCAAAAAAGGTCCAGTGATAATGCCAGCATATAGTATGACTATATCCCTGTCTCAGTTCATCTCTTAGCTCCATCTTCCTTCAGGTTAACTTCATTCATAGGCAAGTTCTCTTCTTGTGGTGGCAAGAGGGGTAACAAAAAGCTTTAGGTTGATATCCTTATAATTCTGGTTGATAAACTCATACTTTCCCTTTAAAAATCCAGGGAAAAAGAGAGAGCGCACACCACTCTTTCAACAGTCTCAAGGAGAATGGCATGGTTCCATTTCATGAGATTCCATGCCCATCCTTGAATTGATCACCTTGAGGGAGAGACATGTGATGTTCTCTTTAGCCTGGTCTGAGTCATTGTACCCATCCCTGGATTTGGGGGTGAGGGGGTGGGTCAGTAACATCAAAACCATGTGGACTGGGAGGGAAGGATGGGAGTTTGCTCAGAAGAAAACCAAGGTGTTGTTAGCAGAAGATGAAATAGATTGTGGATGGGCATAAACAACAGATGTCCAATCTAATTAGTGAAAAACAGATAATCTACTGAAGATACCTTAAGGGACATGGAAGAGAGGATGTACAACAAAAAGCTTACAGCAAACAACCTGACAGTACCACTTAAACATTTTGCCAAGGTTCCCTTCTCACTATGCTGCCTCACCCAACCACCACCTTCCGGATGTCCTTTCTCTCTCTCCTATGTGACACGGTAGACTTCCTAACTGCCCTGTCTCACTTATGCAAAACAATGCTGTGCTACCCAAAGATGTGCATATTTTCTCTATCTTCTGCTCAGCAAATCCTACAATCAATAGAATGTACCTCTTTAGAAAGCAGAAGAGTTTAGGGATTATGGTTTATTACTTGAGTACACTCTTGGGGGTCTTACACCTATCCAAGCAACTTATCAAAGAACAGTTTCTAAATGTCTTCAGTACTTTAACCCAGAGAAATATTAATACCAGCTGGTAAGATTATAATTTTCCCTTATTGTCACCTATATGCTTATTTACAGAATAGAGATCATTTTATGGTTCTGTACTCTGCTTTTGCATTTTTCTCATCATTAATTATTCCACTAAAATTTCATTTTTGTAACAGATATCTACTATAACATGAATATATCACAATTTTTAAGGCAATCATCTATTGTTGGGCATTTAGGATGTTTCCATTTGTTCTCATAAGTAATGTTGACATTAACATATGTTCTTAATAGTTATGCTTTTCTCTGAGTGTTGCCTTAGGATCTATTCCATGAATTGAAATTTCTTAGCCAACGAGGTGTAAACACTTTACAGCTTTTGATATCATTTGCCAAATAGCTCTCCAGAAATACCATAACCATGTATTTTACCTTAGCTGTGTATGAGAATGGAATAAGGTCATTCTTATTTCTAGCATTTCCTTCTGTGCCCTTTCATGCAGTACCTCCTGGGCTCTGAAAAAACCATGAAGAGTCCTCGTAAAGCAAGAATGGTGACATGGCACTTCTCCCACTGTATTAAATGTTAAACCCTTCCAGGGTAAAATGTAGTACATGTAGTATATAGATAGTAATTATGCTCTTCTTTGCCTTTTTTTCTTTTCATCCACCTAGTTTCTCAATCCATACTTACAAATTAGTCTTGATTCCTCTTTTTCCCTGCCACTCCCATATTTAGTTTTGAATCTATTCCAATCACTTCTACTTGCAGCATATATCCTGAATTTGCAAGCTTCTCTTCATCTCCTTGGTTACCTTGTTAGGTCAAACCACCATGAGCTCCAGACTAGAATATAAAGATAGCCTCCTAACTGATTTCCAGTCTATTCTCCAAGTAGCAGCCAAAGTGATCTGTTCAAAACATAAAGCAATGAAGGCATCCTGCTGCTGAACAGTCTTGGATAGTTCAGAATACCTGGAACCCCATTATCTCCAGCCTCACCCACATCATCTTCCTTTTACTCCCCAGGGTTCAGCCATGCTGTAGCCTTTCTGCTCTGAAAGCTCTTTAAGTGTCTTCCACCTTAACGCCTTGACTCCCTAGATCTTTGCATGGCTAGTTTCTTCATACATTCAGATCTCAGCCCAAATATCCCCTCCACAGTCAGTCTTCTATGGTTTTCCAATCTTGTCTTGTCTCCTCCAGGTACTTCCTTAGCACTTCACCATGTTTTATTTTCTTCATTGCACTTATCTCTGTCTTAATTAATCCTAATCTTTCGGTTGTTGTTTGCTATTTATTATTTGTATCACCCATGGAAACTACATGAGGGCCAGGGTTTTTATCTGTCAGGTTCACCACTATATCCCAGAGTCTTGAATAATGCCAGGCACATAATAGATACTTGTTAAATATATGGCTTCCTCCATCTCTTCCTTGTTTCTTTCCTTCCTTCCCTCTTTCCTTCCTTTTTCCCAACTGCCACTGTTTTGATTCAGACCTTTATTTTCTGTTATCTAGAATTTTTAAAATTCTTACACCTCGTGGAAACCTCTCTCACTTTTTCTGTACTGTACTGCCAGAAGTGCTATTCTAGAACACATCTCAGCATGATGCTTTACAACTTATGAAAGAAAGAATAGCTATCTTAACATGATTTTCAAGACCCTCTGTACTTTAATCCAATTAACTTCTCTTTTTTTCCCAAGGACCACAATTCCCATTCCCTACCCTAACACACAAACACTCACACCAGATTACTCATTGTTCCTAAGTTCTTCTCCCTCCTGGCCTCCCTAACTTTGCTTATGCTATTCCCTTAGGATGACCATTCCCTACCCACTACCATACTGCTCATTTCTCAAGATATTTCTCAAATATAGCCTCTTCCAAGAAAATTGTGTTGCATCTTTGAGGTGAAATTAATAGCTTCTCTGTAAGACAGGAATGGTGAAGAAATGAATAGCTTCTCTGTCAGACAAGAATGATAAAGAGATTCCAAATTAATTGGTGCCTGCTTCCTGAGGAGGATTTGAGGACTCTGAGGCTGTACTTGGGTTATGGGAGAAGGAGTTCTGTGATCAATTAATCATGTCTGTTTTGAGCTTAGGAGTAGGAGTTGTGGTATACATATTTACTATTCTTGCTCAAAGAATTTGCATTATAAAATATAATGCCTCCCCTTGGGCATGTTTCTTTCATGCTTTATATAATATTTATTGATTCACATTCTTCCTTTGCCTTTGGATTGTCAGAAACTTAAGTTTAGTGTGCATAACACAGGATTGTCAGAAACTTAAGTTTAGTCTGCATGATTCAGATTAAATATATTCTTATTGGATTTGGTCTTTTCAATAATGATCTTCCAGTATGGACCAAGGGAGACAGTAGAGCTGGAAAACAGGTAAAACAGGTAGAGTTGTAAGGAACTGACTGAAAAGTAAGTCTTTCCCCTGACTCTTGGCTGAACATACAATGCTGACATGAAAGTGTGATTTTCTGGAGAAAAAAAAAAAAAACCAAAAACTTTGAAATCAGATGTATCTTGGTTCAAATACGAGGTTTGCTACCTCTTAGCTGCCTGAACTTTGACAAACTCCTTAATCTCCCTGAACCTTAGTTTCCTTAACTGAAATGGGAACTACCACACCCATCCCATAGGATATTGTGAAGATGAAGGAGAGAAGGTGTGTAAATCAACAATCCTAGTGTGTGGTGCCTCACTGGCTCTTAATAGGTCTTAGATCCCTTCTCTTCTCATTGGTCACACTAGTGTTTGATGGCTCTCCGACCTAATGTGGAGAAGCCTGCAGTATCTCAAATGAGAGAGAAAGAAAACATGCTGGCCAGATCCCCAGACACAGAAGATGCCCAGCACAGACACAAATGATGATCCAGAGGTTAGACCTTCGGAGACAGGATTTGGCAATGATGAAGGATTATGTTTTTCTGAGTTCTGCTTCCATCCTACCAGGCATCCTTTGCTTGGCTCCTCCACCTCTCTTTTCATGAAATAACTAGGCTATAAAGCGACATCAGCACATTTGATACCTCAAGGAAATTCCCCACCTGCCCATGAGCAAGGCTCACTTCAGGCTCTGGACAGCCAGGGAGGAAGGGAGGCAGTAAAAATAGCACACATGCCAATCTATTTCCTGAGTGCTCTCCTCTGGAGCTTGCGTTACCTGTGAATTAGTCATAACTCTGTCACACTTAACTTTCTGATCATAAGAATAAAGCCATTTCCATTTCCCATCTCTCTGTTGGACTTCTAATTTAAAATACATGCACACACATCCCCCCCCAACACACAAAAAAGTCTACTCTTGAATCAGATGTTCTTATGTCTCCCATGTTTCAAACACAGGCCCTCCTTTGCCCCCACCACTCATGCATTTGCTCAAGGGAGAGGCTGAGAAAATAGGTAGCTCTTAGTGCTGATCAGCATGGATAACTAACTCTAATTCTTCAAATACTATTCCCAATGGCTTGCTGCATCTCTAAAAACTGGGGCATGAAATGTAAGTTAAAGAAGGACCTCAGGGAGCCTTCATTTTATAGATGGGAATACTAAGGCCTGAAATAAAAAAAGATTTTCCCCAGGTAAGACAGAAAGGCATCAACAGAGTAGATTTCTAGTCCAGTGCTTTTTTTTTGTTATCCCATATGCAAAATCACATAAGACTTCAATATATTTCCCATTTTCATCTCACACTCCTTGGGAAAGGAAAATGAGTTGTTAATTACATGTTACCAATGGCTAACATTTACTGAGCACTTGCTATAGCACCAATTGCTTTATGTGTGTTATTTTATTTGGTCATCTCCAGAACCCCAGGTGGCTTAGTTATTATCCCTATTTTATAGCTGAGAGAGTGGAAGATTAGAAAGGGAAGATAACTGGCCAAGGGTTCTGTAGCTGTAAGGATAAAGTAGGATTTAAAACCAAAAAGTTTAACTTTAGGGAACTACTGCTAAACCACTACTACCTGATCCTGTTTCCTTACTAAAAGACCTTTCCTAATGGCTTAACCTTCAGGATCTTCAGACATCAGTAGAAACCAGATTGGTACAATGGAAAATGCACAGTGCTGGAGGTCAAGGCCAGTGAACAAGCCAGGTCAATGCAACTGGTGCATTGCCAAGGGATGTGGGGAGGTGAGAGGCTCACCTCGGCTCAGTACTGCTAGCATTGGAAACAGTGGGAAGCACAGGCCGGTAGCATTGCTCTTCATCTGTTCCATTGTCTGATCTACAAGAACAGACAGCTGACTACCAGAGCAGGGCTCAATCAATTGCAGGGTTTCCTTGGTCATCAAGGATAGCTGCTATGGCTATGCCCAGGGCTATGAAAACTTCATTACCCAAGATGCCGAGGCAACTGTTTTCTTTGATCTGGGTATTTTCTCTGAGGAAAGAAACATTTTATCCCTCCCACCCTTTCTGCACCCTGCCAGTGGACCTCATCCTTGCTTCGAGCTATTTCTCCTGCTTTCATTAGAAAAGAAAGAAGTTCTTCTGGACAAATATAAGGAAACAGAGTCCAGCTTTGGCCTTGACAGTACAGACCAGTTTTGCTGGGTTAGCTGATTTAACCACTGATCAGGGAGCTTGCAATTTAATTTCATTCTATCATTTATTTCTCTCTCCATTCTACCACTTCTTCTCTCTGGCCCTGTTCCCCATCGTCCTGAAGCAGCTGGACTGACAGAACAGTAGAATGGCCTATCAGTCCTAAGATTGCCACCTGGACACTTCAGACTCCTTCTACCTTTAAGTCAACAGGCTAAGAAGGGAGTTACAGTGTTGGCTGGGGTGATTGACCCAGACTATTAAGATGAAATCAGTCTACTACTCCACAGTTGAGTTAAGGAAGAGTATGTGTGGAATACAGGAGATCCCGTGGGGCATCTCTTAGTATTACCATGCCCTGTTGATTAAGATCAATGGGAATGTAATCCCAGCAGTTTGGGAGGCCGAGACGGGCGGATCATGAGGTCAGGAGATTGAGACCATCCTGACTAACACGGTGAAACCCCGTCTCTACTAAAAAAATTTTAAAAAACTAGCCGGGCGAGGTGACGGGCGCCTGTAGTCCCAGCTACTCGGGAGGCTGAGGCAGGAGAATGGCGTAAACCCAGGAGGCGGAGCTTGCAGTGAGCTGAGATCCGGCCACTGCACTCCAGCCTGGGTGACAGAGCAAGACTCTGTCTCAAAAAAAAAGATCAATGGGAAATTACAATAGCTCAATCCATGACCCAGACCCTTCAGGAATGAAGGTTTGGGTCACTCTATCAGGAAAAATCCATAACCTATTGAGGTGCTTACTGAAGGTAAAGGGAATACAGAATGTGTAGTAGAAGAAGATAGTCATCAATACCAGCTAAGACCATGTGACCAGCTGCAGAAATGAGGACTGTAATTATCATGAGTCTTTCCTCCTTCTTTTGTTAAAAACATGTTTGGCATATATACACTTGTATTAAGAAAAAAATCTTCATTTTATTTCCTTTTTCCTTTATCATGTGACATAAGATTTATTGACTTCTTATCATCATTTAAATGTTGTTAACTTTATGTAATAGCATTTGGATTGTACAAACTGGATTGCACAAATGGCATTTCCAGTTGTACAAAGAATAGTTTTATTATGTTAGACATAATTATGACCTTATGATTATCTTTATTTGAATATTATGTATGATCTCAGGAGATGTGTATGGGTTCAAGGTGATAAGGGGTAGACTTATTATGGTTAATACTGAGTGTCAATTTGATTGGATTGAAGGATGCAAAGTCTTGATCCTGGGTGTGTCTGTGAGGGTGGAGCCAAAGGAGATTAACATTTGAATCAGTGGGCAAGGAAAGGCAGACCCACCTCAATCTGGGTGGGCACAATCTAATCAGCTGCCAGCATGGCAAGAATAAAAAGCAGGCAGAAGAACATAAAAAGACTAGACTGCCTTAGCCTCCCAGCCTACATCTTTCTCCCATGCTGGATGCTTCCTGCCCTCAAACATGATTCCAAGTTCTTCAGCTTTGCGACTCGGACTGGCTTCCTTGTTCCCCAACTTGCAGATGGCCTATTGTGGGACCTTGTGATTGTGTGAGTTAATACACCTTAATAAACTGCCCTTTATATATGTGTTAATATATAATATCCCCTATAGTTCTGTCTCTCTAGAGAACCCTGACTAATACAGGCCCTCACCTTTCCCATTTGTTAAAAGGTATGTGTGGGCTCTAATGAAGCTGCATTTACTGTAGACATGTGTGGCTGTCCTATGTTACCTTCCTCAAGCTCTGGGTTTTGATGGTAGAGCAGGAGCAGTCATGGAGGCAGTGACCCAGACACTGCGCTGGTGGCAAGGAAAGGACTAGTGGAGAAGGGTGAAGCAGTCAGGGAGCAGCCCTCAGGAAAGATGCCAAAGAGGAGAGGGGTCGCAGAGGACCATGGAGAACACAGAAGGGCAGATTTTGTCATAAAAATTTTCTCTTTGCTAAATTTCAGGGAAAGTGCAAACAGGGCTTGGGTGCTTGTATTTTTAGCCCCACCCATTCCCTGACATATTATTTTCTCAGAACTACCAGGAACACTTCTTCATTGACAGCATTGAGAAGAATAAGGAGGGAACGTCAAAGCCTGCTTTGCTAGAGACAGGTAGTTTTCAATTCTGAAAACCACACAGACACATACACACACACTTGTCTTTAATGGTGCTTCAATAGGAATTTTACCTAATAGTTCTGTAGTCTAAGATGGCCTCTAGAAAACTTCCTGGAGCAATGGAGATGCAATTCCTATCAGGACGTTAAGGAAGCAGGTTTATTCACCAAATTAGGATTCAAAACTACCTAGACACGCTCAAACAGATGGCAGAAAGGAAAGGTAGAAGAGATAAACATCAAGTCCAGAATTTGGATCCAAAAATTAAATTTCTCACCATACAGAATCCTTGCAGCAGATCCTAGGAAACAGGCTCCAAGGTGGACAACAGCCAGCAGTTCCACACACCAGCTTGGGCTGAGCTAATGGAAGAATGTTTGTGTTTGTGAATCAGGCTGGCACAAAAGTGTTCAAGAGTGGAATCCTCTGCTTTACAGAAGACTAAAGTTAGATTCTCAGATATATACTCATACATATTATCTACAAAGGCAGCCCAGAGTGTAGTGGAAAGGAGTTGGACAGATCTAGATTCAAAGCCAAGTCCAACTTACTACCTTGGAGAACTCGGGCAAACTACTTCTGAGCCTCTGTTCTTGAGCTGTCCTCAAATAGGCTTCTCTTGCCTGGTTGTTGTAAGTAATAAAGATAATATATGGCCACACTTCTCAGATTAGGCTGGCAAATTCCTAGGAGTATTTGGCAGTATGATTGGGAGTATGGGAGGCCATGGCATAAACATAAGGCATGTTCCCAGTGTTTCTATTTTACTCAATGGCAAATCATTTACAACCTATTTTTACATTAAGCCAAACAGGGAGCTATTACTGAGTAGAAAGAAAAACCCGATGCCATTTTTAAAGCTCAAAATGGTATAGAACTTTCAATATAGCAGACAGATTCTGCATGGTCTGTGCCCTTTGTTTCTTAGGAATACACATTCACTTTCTCTGTCTTCAGGGTATGTCAGCAGAAAATTTGAGAAGCTTTGGTGTGCATACAACACCTCACATGGGGTTTAGCACGTAGTAAGTGGTCAATAATTTGTAAATATCTCTATTTGGAATTTGTGAGATGTGATTATCCCACTGGCTCTTCACTGGTCGGACCACGTGTGTGTAGTGTTATGTCCAGTGAGAAGCATCTCTTTTAAATAAAAGAGAAAGAAACAGGCCAGGCACAGTGGCTCACGCTTGTAATTCCAGCACTTTGACAGGCTGAGGCGGGTGGATCACAAGGTCAGGAGATTGAGACTCTCCTGGCTAACACGGTGAAACTCTGTCTCTACTAAAAATACAAAAAAAAAAAAAAAGAGAGAGAGAGAGAGACAGAAACAAACTAGAGTGTGTCTAGACTAAAGGGTAATGGTAAGTGGTCTGAAAACCCCAATATCTGAGGAACAATTCTAGTGATTGTTTCTGGGGTGTTCTTTAGCCTGGAGAAGAGAAGAGAAAAGAGAAACAAGAGAGATTTTTCCAATATTTGAAGAGCTAACAGGAGGAAGACAGAAGAAACATTCTGAATAAGCAGACCACTAACCAAGGTGAAACAAATAAGGGGGAAGATTAAACATCTGTAAAAAGAAACAGTTTTTAACATTTGAACTCTCTGGCAGTGGGAAGCAGACTATAATGCTTAAGAACTCAGGCTCTGGAGTCAGACTGGGTTCAAATTGTGGCTTTGACCTATAATAGCTCTATGATTTCAGGCAAGTTAAGTATCTTTGGCTCAGTATTCCCACCTGTAAAATGATGATAATAATAAGGCATTCATCATAGGATTGTGGCAAAGATGAATTAAAATATGTGATGTGTCCAGAATAGCGCCTGATACATCGTAATTGCTTAATACCTTATTTCATGCAGAAATTGGCTATAGTTACACATTTGGAAGTCATCAGGGTACAGGGGATACTGTAAGCCAGGGATGTTAGAATGCATTCAGCTGCAAGTAGCCAAAAATCCAACTAACAATAGCTTAATGTATTAATAAAGCCCTGTAATGATCTTGCATAGTTGGAATAATGGAGTTAGTTGGTTCTGAGGTTAGTCCAGAGTTCAATAATGTCATCAAGGACCCAGGCTCCTTCTGTTTTTTTTTATTCTGCCATTTTCTGCATGTTGACCTTTTGCCTCCAGGCTCGCTGCCTCATGGTCTCAAGATGGCTGCCATAGCCTGAACTCCATGCCCTCACCCAGCCAGGTTCAAGGGAAGAGTGTTAAGCAGGGAAAAAATTTTTACTTTTTGAGATTCTATCTGATTATATGAAAAAATAATTCACTAGTGAAGGAAACTGGGATTAATATTCCTTCTTAGACCTATCATTTACCTTCTCTAAAATCAATAGATCTCTATTCCTAAGAGCTGAATAAAATTTAGCTGTCACTTGTCACGTTTGGGCAACATATTTAAGGGGGCTAGGAAAAGGAAAGTAGACAGACAGGGCAAGATAATGAGAAAGCATATCATGGAAGTTGGAGGAAAAGAAGGAGGAAGTGTCAAGGAAATGATAAAAAGAAGAAAGTTTTAAGGAAGAGAGAAAGTTCACCACACTCAAATGCTTCAGTCTTCGCTAGGATCAGAACTGAAAGGGTCAAGTGAATTTGCAATTGATAAACTGAGGAAGTGCAGTTTCAGTGAGGTGGTAGGAGGGTAGGAGCCAGAGAAAACAGTCATAAAAATCTGAATGAAGTGAGGTGAGTGTGACGGGGAGCACAGATAAACCTCCACTGCTTGACTGTAAAGGAAAGCTAGAGTGATGGGAGCTAGAAGGGAACACAGGGTCAACAAAAACGTAATTCTTAAGACAAAAGAATCTTGCGGTAAATTTATAGTTTGTGGAGATAGAACAAAATAAAGGAAGATATTAAAGAGAAAAACAGGGAAGAAAGGAGGTGAAGATAGGACATGTAGGAAATGATAGGGTCAAGACTGAGGGCAATGGTCAGCCCTTGATAAGAAGAATAACATCTTTACCTCTGAGATGTCACAGTGAGAAGGTGTCATAGAATTAGGAGAAGGAAGAAAGGACAGGTATAGAAACAGATACAAATTGCATTTTAGGTTTCCGGGAAGTACTCAGAAGGACCTGTAGCCTGAAAGGCATGGGGAAAGTGCACAGCTCAAAAGAGATTTCCACAAACAGAAAATCCAGTTATTCCCTGCTCTGGACATGGAGGGAATAAGGAAAAGGTCAAACTTTCCTATATTTCTTGGGAGAGCTTAACATCAGTGCCTTAGATTCTAAATGAAAAATGGCCATCATAGCACCAGCCAGGCATACAGCAGAATTGTTTCTCCAGAAAAGGCCTCTTTGCCCAGAAAGGCATTTCCTCCCTTCAGTATCAAGGGAAGAGCCCAACACTCCTCTGCTGCCCATTAAGCCCTTGGCATTTCATCTAGGGGGAGCTTCTGGAGCCCTCACCATTGACAAGTGTTCTAAGTGATAGCTTCATTGTTTCTGGTAGATCAGGCCTCATGAGCCTTCCAATTAAAAGAGATCATTTTTCTTCCCATTCCCAAACATGTTTTAGGGAAAATGCCCAGACCACTGGAGTCAGTACTGGCTCATCTTTCTCAGAAGGGATGCCTTCAGCCCAGTGTTCCTGTAAAATCACCTTAACTCCGATAAAATACTTTTTCAGGGACCCCAAAATGAACCATCAACAGAATTGGAATCAAAATGCAGATGAAAACCAATTTTGTTGAAAATTAATTTTTACATGTTGACTTGAATGTCCTCTAGGATGGGAGGGTTTTCAGGCTATAATTGTCATCCCTTTGAAAGTGAATTTAAAGTGAATTAAAATGCATAGGGTTATCTGGGGGATAAAGTCACAGTGATAATAATAACTTTTATTTAAGATATGTTTTATAACATTTAAACTACTTTGCCATATATTTCATCCTCCCAGCAACCCGGAGAAATAAGTGATCACTGTCTTCCTTTCAAAGACAAGCAAATGAAGACTGAGAGAGGTAATAAGATTCTCCTAAAATCCCAGAGCAAAGTATCAGAATAAAGATCTGAACACAGGTGTTCTTAGTTATTTCTAATAGCTCCAGTTTCCTCATCTTTGAAAACTGAAGTTATAGTGATAGATGCCTCACAAATAAAGACATACTATAATGAAGCACTTTAAAATGACCTCTTCGGTGGATTGTTGTTAGGGAAAATGTTGGAATAAGTCAAACAGAAAACTGTTGAGAAATTCTAGCAGGGAGCAAGTAGGGAGCCATGTGTGGAAAGGCACATGGGCCAAGATTCTTTGTTGCAAAGGATATAAACTGATTCTGGCTAAGTTAAGCAGTGAAGAACATTTTTAGCTGGCCATTGAGTGGCTCCCAGACTCAGTGGGGAGGCTGGAAAGCCTGGTTCGAGCAAGGGTCAGGAACTGAGGGAAGCTAAGTGGCCATGTCCACAGCCAAGGGTGCATCACAGAAACAGCCTGCTTAGACACTGAACACAGTCTCTGCCACTGCTGGACCTTGGATGCCTGACTTCAGTCACCCAGTTAAATTCCAAATATCAGTTGATTAGATGTACAATCTGCTTGGGAATATCTAATTGTCCACCATGTCTATACACTAACTTCCAAAGGCAAAGAGTGCAAGTATCTATAAAGCCTCTTCCACTTCCATAGATCTACACAGAGCAAAATCACCAAATATGGAAAGGTGCTTCAGATTCTGGGTAGTAAACAAAATGGTAAATCCTTACAACAATTCTCTCTCTTTCTGAAAATACCCCATATTTGATTCACAATTCTGAAACTCTCCAAATCCTACTTATTGAGAACGAAGAGCCTGGAATGTTAATTGAACATTGTTGAATGTAGGTCTATCCCCATCCAAGAACCTTCCCTAATGAATCTAGTCCTCACTAATATCCCAGTACCCCCACCCTCAAAGCAAGGCAAGGCACATCATCTAGTTCACAGAATTAATGACTTGACCACCTACGTTGCTGGTTCATTTGATGGACATTGGTAATATGGGAAGATGACCAAGGATCAAGTTCTGGTGTACCATCAACTTGATGTACTTCTGTAGGCAAAGCGCCATTATTTTAAGCTGCTGCTTTTTAAGAAACAGGATAGATGAGACCCATGTTTTCCAACTTAGGTTTGATTAGAATCACCTGAGGGTGGGGGACTCAATAAATTTGAATTTCCAGGGTCCAACATAAACCTTCTAAACAAGGATCTTTTTTGCTTTGTTTCGTTTTTTTAGTTCTGCTTTAAGCTCACCAAGTTATTCTGATAATGAGCCAGGTTTGGGACTCCTGACTGAACGATTTCTTGTCCCTCTTAGCTTTTGGTAGTGGTGAAATAGTAGTGACCAGCCATTAAGAATTCCATCTCTGGGGTTAGAAAGCATCTGATTCTGATTCTGGCTGTGTAACTCTCTGGCTCTGAAACTACTCACCATCTTTAAGCATTAGTTTCCTCATTTCAAAAATGGGAATGCACGTACCCCCATGAGATTTTTGCAATAATTAAATGAGATAAAGCGCTAGATGCTCTGGGCCCAGTGTCTGGCCTATGAACAACACCCAGTAATTCTAAATGGATTATTATGAGGACAAAGGGAGGAGAACTAACTCATCCGGCTGGTGAGCGTGTGTTGGGGGAGGCTCAAGGAAAGCTGGTGGAAACATGACTTTCTTTTTTTTCTGTTTTTGTACTTGATTTAACTGTATAAAAATATAACCGATGAACTTAAAATGTTCAGGATGTTGGCGTTTTTCCCCCTTTTTTTGGCTGCAGCTTCTCAGAAGATGCGCTCCCAATGAGGAACCATCTCAGCGGCCCTAACCAGTAACTGACTCGCTGCTGTGTCTTGGCTCAGGCCTGAATGTGGTCCATAGTAAGCTGCTTTGCCTTAGTGACTCAGCATAGTAGGCCCTTTTTAATTTCTCTCTCATTCCTCAGCCAAGAAACTCTCCCACCTCTCTCTGCCGTATGCTACTGAGATTGCATTTTGTACCATCTACTGGGAGATAACACAGTTAAATTGATGCTAGGAACCTTATAAGGGTATAAACACTTCTTTGCAGGATGGACGTCATAATAGCAAATCAAGGGCGAGTGCCAATAATAGATTTCTTTGGGTTTCTTTTTTCCTCTGCACATTCTTCAGGGCTCTTTGAGGGGGACTGAAATGACATGGCAGCCTCGAAATAGTCCAGGGAGTCAGACTGAGGAAGGAATCTTGAACAGGCAGGCAAACCAAATACAGCCCACACCTTCTCAGCCCAAACTTGTCTCTTGGGCCTTTTTTGTAACCCTTAGTTGGAGCAGCAGAAAGATGTCTTTGGTGTCGGGCAGCTCTGCCTGAGCTGGGGCAAGCTATCTACTTGAGCCTCCTGTTCCTTGTCTTTATGATGAGTGAGAGTGTCATGATAAAATGAGGCAATATTGTAAGGCTACCTGACACACAGTAGTACCTGACACTCAGAACGTGTTCGCCCCTTTTGCGTTCTTTCTGTCCTAAAGATGCCCTAAGTTGGCAGAATCAGTACATTTCAAATGTGCAGCTACCACAAAGGAACGATTCTAGATAGTTCCAACAGGAACAAATTCACTCCCCCCAGAGAGTCTTGAGATAGGCTGTATGGTGGAGTAAAAAACATACTTGGCTCAGAGTCAGACTCTAACTGCAGTCCTGTTTTGTAACTTACCATTGTTTTGTCCTTGAACATATTATTCAGAGTTTCTACATTTGCTGAGGACTTCCTATGTACCAATACTGTACCGAATGCTTAACATGGCTTATTTTACTTAATCTTGCAATGATCCATATAGAGTAGAAATTACTATCCTCACTGTATTGAAAATGGAACTGAAGAGCAGAGGAATCTCTTAACTTGCAGAAGGTCACATCAACAATAAGGGATAAAGCTCCCATTTGAACCCAGTTCTGCCAGACCCTGGAGATCGTGTTACTAATAACCATGGCACCTGGCTCCCACTTGCTCTTTCTGAGCTCATTTTCCCCATCTGAAATAAATAAATAAATAAATAACCCATGCCTACCTTCCAGGATTTCTAGAGAGGAGCATATGAAACCGTTGATCGAAGGGACATTGTACATTAAAAGAACACTTTAATGTAAAAAATTTTTACTTGTAATCACAAAAGCTGTAATGGTCTCTTTGGTCCCTAGAAAACAATCCTTATCCCAAGAAAAATCGGAACTGTAAGGCTGACGGTTCTTGTCTGCACCCAGCAATGTGAGACTGAGAACAAGGTGGCTTTTGCAGATACACGATCGTATATTGAGTAGGGTAGAGTACACACTAAATCTGTATTTATACTTGGGAAACCACACTGTGCTTAAATTAGCATTGAAGAATAAAAGCTTTTCTAAGATAGGCTGCCCTTCTAAGCAACACAGACTAACATTTCTATCACTACAGACAACAGTATTTTGAAAGCACTTGCTGGATGCCTTTAATTCATCTTAAAACCTTATCCACCCTTCTCCAATCACACCTCCCAAAGTCACACCCTAGGTAGCCAGCATCCATCTTAAATGGAAGCTCTTTTCCAACATTTGTGGCCCAAATAAGCTATAAATAATAAGGATACGCTATAAATAAAAAGGACCATCACAAATTTTTTTCAAGATCCTCTAGTTTATTCAATGGTATGTTACACAGAAGTCCACAAGATTAGTCACAAAAGGAGCCTAGAGGGGTTTAATTAATCAGAGATGCCCAAGGCATCATTGCGCTGGCAAAGAAATCAATTTTCCAAATTCAGGGAAACTACAGAAATAGTATCCAACCTTGGCCCTGAGCTGTGTCCTAATTTACTAAGGTCACTTCTCCTACTGCCTAGTGACCCCAAAATTCCACCTGTCCACTTTTTTGGGCTTTGCACAGATCAGCATTTGCTCTGGGGAGGCATCCTTTCCTGGCCCTTTTTTTCCCCATACACACACACATGCATACCACCCCCACCCCACGCCCCACCCCGGCCCCACACACACACACAATGCACTCCACCAATTCCCATGGCAACAAAAAAAGGGGGAAAATATCAAAAAGCAGTCCAGAAACTGCAGAAGAGCTCTCTGACTCAGTTCCCCGATTCTTCCCAGATCTACAGCTCTGAGATCTCTCCCAGCCCTTAGATTTCTGTAGGTCTGAGAACATTCTATACATTTAATTGACAGATGAAGGGTGATTTGTTTGAGTTGAGAATAATTAACCAAACAACTGAGCCTCACAGTGAATAACTAAAATAGATGCTCGTTTTAAAGCAACCATGTGGCCCCTGGAGTAAACAGAAGTCAATTCTGACTTTCAATCCAAAAATCACCTTTGCTCAATAAAATAGTATAGATGTGGGAAGCAAAAAAAGAAGAGAGAAAATAAGGGGAAATATAAATATTAAGTATTTTTCTCACTTCCTGAATAGCTGTTATCGGGGCTGAATAAATAAAGTACACCCATAAAATGGAAAATTGTGTAGCTTGTACAGAATGAGAGAGAGCTCTAGGCATTGACAGGGAAAAATGTGTAAGATACATCATTAGGAAAAAAGGATTTCAGAGTCACGGTATTGTATTTGTTCACTTAGGTAAAAATAATTATATGTAGAAAAAGCATGCTTTTACTTATGTTAGCATACACGTATAGAAAAAATATTGAAAGAATATAAACTAAATGACTTCCAGTGGTTATATCTGTGGAATAAGATCATGGAGAAGTCATTTGTTTTTGTAAAGTTTCTTTTTTTTTTTTTTTTAAAGAGTGAGAATCTACTATATTTATAATCATAATAAAGATAAGGCAAGTAAAAGTATCTTCCTCTGATCTAGGGGAACTGACAGCATTGAAATTTGGAGGACCCCTGTAATGACATCTACAGTAGCATGCCCTGGGGCCTTCATCTCCCTGTATAAGCAGATATATCTGGAAATCCAGACATGCCACATTCTAGCCACATCTCTTTTCTTCTATTTTTGAAAAACGAAAAAAACCACAGTGACCTATGTTCATCATTTCTAGTCCAGCACTGGCCAAGTGGGTGGGTGGCAGAGTTCCAGGACCCGATGGATGACAAGACTTTGGATGGCCAAAATGTTAAAGACCTTATCCTTCGTCTTCTCCTTTTGTGGTATTTTTTTCCCCTTTTGTGCTGGCAAAACACATGTATAGAGTTGTAATAATGAGTCATCCATCATCAGTCTGTTACATTGCCAAGGACCAGTCCTCCTGTCCAGTGTGGACTGTGGGCCCTTCTCAAAAGAGAATGGCATCTGAAACATATGAAATATTTTGACTGAGAAGAAATGTAAGGGGGGAACACTTGATCTGAGGTTTTTGTTAACCCAATTTCTTAGCAGAACTGCTGATTAAAGAATGAAAGCCTTCCTCTTCTTTGGACAGCCAAGAAGCTATTTAAATGTTTAAAGAAATTATTTAAATGGGTTTAAAAATATGACAACAAGGAGCCATATTGCATGTTAAAGTCTTTTGTTGTGAACACCTTTTGGTGGATCTACAAAAAACTCAAGAACCCCCTTTCTCTGAAGTCCACCATATCTACTTTGGGCAGCCATGTTTGTTCCCTTTGGCCATCACACAGCCTCCTGGCCCGGTTTCACAGAGGATGGGCAGCTGACCCACCAGGGACAATCAGATTTTCCTGGGAATTTGTGATGGGAATTCAGATTCAGCAAGTTAGTTTTTGAGCCTAGAGTGAACAAGCATAAAACTCAGGAGCTGTGGCCATATCATGTACAACAACCAGCAAAGTAAGCCAATCTTCAGAAAGGATGAAAACAGAGGAGATGCCCAGAGATAGGAGATATCACAATAAGATACCATAGGACCCCAGACCCAAATTCACACACTGCCTGGCTATACCTTATTCATCTTATTCCAGGGTTCTTTAAGAGCTCCCTCCCCTGCCGCATATCCCTAAGATACATTCCCCATTTTGTTTACACCTGTTTGAGCAGGCTTCTCTTACTAGAAACCAAAAGAATCTTAGCTAAGGCAACATGTGACAAAACTGTGATATCTGAATAAATTCTGTGCATCAAGGTAGATACCTTCAGGGACTAAACACTCAATATCACTGTTAATCAAGCCAGTTTGAAATTTCTCTCTGAGAATGGCTTTCAAAATCAGTATCTGGGCCCATCCCATTTTTAATTATTAGTATTGTATGATTTAATTACTACATTAATTAGATGTTTACTTTGCCATGCCCGGCAGTGAGAACTTTACCTGCACTATCCTATTAACTTCCACAGTCACCAGAGAGGTGGGTTCTATTGTTATCCTCATCTTATAGGTGACAAAACTGAGACTCAGTGAGGCAGAGCAATTTGCCAAAGGCCATACAGTAAGTAATAGCAACAGCATTCGGAATCTAGGCCTGTGTGGCTTAGGCTATGAACTCTAAATCTCTACACTGATCTGCCTTACATCTTTTTTTACTGAAAGCTGTCATCATAGGCTTGATCGACTGTAATAGACATGAACCAACATGATACCCTGGAGGATGCATGTGATGTTAAAATCATACCCATGCTCTGTTCTCACTCATAAGTGGGAGCTGAACAATGAGAGCACATGGACACAGGGAGGGGAACATCACACACCTGGGCCTGTTGGGGGTTGGGGGTAAGGGGAGGGAGTGCATTGGGACAAATACCTAATGTATGTGGGGCTTAAAACCTGGATGATGGGTTAATGGGTGCAACAAACCACCATGGCACATGTATACCTATGTAACAAACCTGCATGTTCTGCACATTATCCCAGAGCTTAAAGCATAATTTTAAAAAATAATAAATCATACCCATGCTCTAAGTTCTGAGATTTGTTGCCACTGGTGCAAGTCAAAAGAATGTGCCAATGGTGTAGCTGCTGTGAGAAACAGTATGGCAGCCCCTCAAAAATTAAACATAGAATTGTCATATGATTTATTGGTTCTACTTTTGGTTAAATATACAAAACAGTTGAAAACAGAGACTTGAACAGAGATTTGTACACCGCCGTTTAAGCAGGATCATTCACAATAATCAAATGATGGAAACAACCCAAATGTCCATCAATGGATGAATGGAAAAGCAAAATGTGGTACTTGCACACAATGGAATATGAGTCTTAAAAAGAAATAAAATTCTAATACATGCTACAACATGGATGAACCTTGAGGACCAACTGCCATGTAAAATAAACTAGATACTAAAGGACAAATATTGTATTATTCCACTTACATGAGGTATCTGGAGTAGTCAAGTTCATAGAGACAGAACATAGTATAGTGGTTGCCAGAGGCTGTGGAGAGGGGTAAATGGAAAGTTATTACTTAACTGGTACAGGATTTCAGTCTGGGAAATTTTTTAAGTTCTGGAGATAGAATGGTGGTAATGGTTGTACAACAATGGGAATGTACTTAATGCTATTGAACTATACACCTAAAAATGGCTAAAATGGTAAATTTTATGTTGTGTCTATCACAATAAAAAAAAAAAGGATGTACCACATGCTTTGGCTAATATTGGAGCTCTAGGATAATAACTTTGATCAAAATTTATTCAGTTCAATTCCAAGGCTATTTACTGAGTGTCCATTGTGTGTAAGGCCCACTAGAGGTTATTCAAAGAAATGAGGAATCAATGAGACCTGTGTAATCCTCAAGGAGCTGACACTCTAGAGAAATCTCAGAAAGTACACAAACACAAGACAAAGCATGATTAAAGCCATAAATAAGAAACAAATAACCTGAAGGATTGAGAAATCAAGGAAAACATTATTGTAGATTTGACATTTGAGATGAGCTCTTGGGTATTGGTAGCCAGGAAAAGAGCATGCTAAGCAGAGAGAATATGGGTTAAGGCTATGAGCCAATTGGAGGAATAGTAAGTGCAAGATGGGATGAAAATCAGAGCAGAAAAGATAACATTTAACATTTATTTGAAATTTATGATCTGCCAGAAACCAGGCATGGTGTTTTACACATATCTCATTTAATCTTCACAGCAGTCTTAGGTAATATTATCAAAGACACTTCTGGTTGCCTACCCAACAGCTTCTTTCCTCCTCTTCCCTTGCCACCAAGCCCTGATTTAATTTTGGCTATTCCCCCTGGACAGACCTGTCCTGGTAGAAGAGCACCTCCTCAGTCCTCAGTCCCCAGGAGGTGTCTTTATTCATCTAAGTCTGTAATACTAATTCCAATCCTGCTGGCATAGATTGTTTGAGCTAAGGGAAGTTGAGATTTGACCAAAAAAGAAATTATCACCCTCCCCACTTGGATGTCGGCCAGAGGACTTGTGGAAAGGCTTTATTCCCTGATTAAAAAAACAAAAACTTCACAAAGAGAATGACCCCTCTTTCTGCATCTGTTTAAGAACGTGAAGCCTGCGGCTGTGGTAGCCTTCTTGGGACCATAATCATATGAGTCTAAAGATGAAACTAACTCGCTAAAGATGAGAGAAAGGTGAAGGGAAGCTGCTGACTTTAAGTCTTGGAGTTAATCAACCCTGAAACCACTTTCCTCTCTATTTCTTCTTATTTAATATTATATATATATATATATATATAATTTAAGCCACTTTAAGTTGGTCCTCTGTTAATTGCAGGCAAAATTTTACATATGAGTTTCCAAGTAGGTAGGGGATATATTTCCTATAAGTTAATGGTCAATGTGTCTGACTCTGGATTAGAAGAATACTGAGCAGGCGTGAGGGTGGGGGCAGGAGTTTAAACAGTAGTTTGGAACCTCAAACCACAAGGTGAAGTGGGTGAAGAGGGACAATTCTCTGGCTATGTGAACAGCTCAGGAATGCAAAGCATCGGTTGCATTATTTTAGAGTCACACCTCAGTTGTCTACACCCTGGGGGAGGCAAAGTGACGGTGTTTCCGTGGTGACTCAGCCCTTCCCCTTGAAAACCCAAGGAAACATCAAGTGTGTCCTTGTAGGCAACCTTCCCCCTGCCACGGCAGTGTTTATATAGGGCAGTGCTTGGAAGGCCTCCTCTTCCTTTATGCTTGACTTGTCGCAATGTCTCCCACCTCCTCAACTCCCACAGTGTGGGGGACCAAATGTCATTCAACCCTCTCCCTCTGCCTCCCACACGTTTCCAGGCCTTCGAAGCAGCCGCCAAGGTGGAGTGACCTCCCTCACCAGTACTTTTACCACCTATTGAGAGGAGACTAAAATTGTCTTATATAAAAATACAGCTCCCCAGGCTGGGGGAGGATAGACAAAGGTTTTAACAGGAGGCAGCCAAAGGAGTCAGATAAACCTCAATTTGCATTCCAGCCCAGACACCATGAGCTGCATGACCTTGGGCAAGTCACTTGACTTTCCTGAAACTCAGTGTTATTGTCTGAGGAATGGGAGTAACATCACCTGTTCTGCTTATGTCAAGGAGCTAACGTGAAGATTTTTTTAAAAAGACAATCACTCTCAAATACAGCTGTTGTGCCATCTAGGGAACTGGACCTTGAGGGGCTAGGATTAAATGGAAATGTTCCTGTGGGTCAGAGGGAAAAAGACCAGAAACAAGAATTTAGTATACCCAAACGGGGTGGATCCCTAAAAGGAACCTGGGAAAACAGAGGGGCACATACTCGTTGGGAAAGGAGAGGGTATATCTAATTGGCTGAATTTCTTCTGCAAGGACGGACCACAGGCCTGGGGTGAGCATTATTTCATTCAACTCTTCCATTAACATTATGAGAAGAGCATTTTCATCTCCATTTTATAAATAAGAAAAGTCACACCAAGAAAGGAAAGGTACCAGTTGAAGATTGATTCTGGCCTCCTCACAACTCAAGTTATGAGGTATTTTTTTCTGGAAGGCTTAACGGTTTCTTAAGCCCTTTTGGCTCCTTAAGAGGAATGAAAGAGAACACGACCTTGGAAAGTGATCTTTTAGCATTGTGGGAATTTCGTGCCTATGGTGGTAGCCCTATTCTAAGCAGAGGGTTCTAGAGCGTACATAGAAATAGTGCTAAAAATGACTGAAATGTAGATGTTCTATAAATAGTGATGAATGATGAATAAAAGGAACCCACATTACAGTTCAAGCAACTTTCTAACTGCATAGCCTCAGATAAGTTATTGAAAAGACACAAGCTTCATTTCAACTGGAAAATGAGAGTTGACTTATGTCTCGCTTATGTCTATCTAATGGGGTCTGGGTGATAGCCAAAGGGTGAGAACAGTCAATTTTGAGAGGTAAGTCAGGACCACAGCTGGAAAACTGAACAATCACTGAATGTGAGTATCAGGAGACCTCGAGTCCTCAGTCTTCTCATTTGTAAAATGAAAGATTTTACTAATCCATTGTTTTCATTTTTTGTTGTTCTTAGCCAGCAGCTGAAAGGTGTTGCTACCTGCAATCTGACATGGAACCCCAAACTATTAGGTGAGTAAGTATGCTGCACAGATGAAAATAGCACAGGAATAGAGAGCTCTTCCAATGGAACCAAAGCCTTGTTGTCCTTCCACGTCTCCTACCAAGGCCACTTTGCAAGATATAGGACGGGCCCCACGATCTCTGTGCAGTCTCCCAGATTTGACTTTTTTGCTAAGGAAAGAAGATTTCCTGGGGACCTCCAATGAACCTTTCTGTGTGCTTTCCATACCATAACTCCTTATCCTCACAATAACCCTATGCAACAGGTGTATTATTATTAACCCTTTTTTACAGAAGAAACTGAGGCACAAAGGGCTTAACACACCCAAGAATGAAGACTTCTCACAGTGAGTGCCTCCTTCCAGAATGCAAGAGATTTCAGATCCTCAGTGATATCTAGTCTCCTAATCCAAAGGGAACTAAAATCAAGCAGAGAATAGTGTCTTGGTTTTGAAGAAAATGCCGGTCACAAGTGAAATGTTGTTTTTTCAGAAAAATTTTTCCATTATGGTCCTTTGTGAGAGCTAAGCCAAGTTGGTTACATGGCCTTAGTGACTAGGTAGCAAAGGGAGATGTCTAGAAAAATCCATGACATCACAGGCTCATGACATCCAATGTGTCAGAACTCTGCCATGTGGACTGACACCAAGAATCTATGTGCACGAAGAGAGCACTCTTTAAGCATTTGGGGGGAGAATGACTTTTCTGGTGGTTCTAATGAGTGTGGACGTGTCAGAAGCCTGGACCATACCCTTGTCTTAACGTGTGAACTTGGATAAATGAGTGTCTGTGTGCCTCTGAGAAGTGGTGAGAAAAGAAACAAAGCTGTTACTGCACAAGTGAACAGCCCAAGTTTCTGTTAATGCTATGGAATACACAGAGACTTACTTAGAAAGATATGTTCCAAGCATAAGGATTCTGCTCTCGGGAAGTAGCCCAGTGTCTTTCCATTATACTCTGAGCATTTTTGTGGCAGAAAATATGACTGATTGTTCATTCTGGTGTCTTTTTTCGACTACCTGCCATGTGCCAAGCATTTGTCCAAACCTTCACTCAGTATTCACTGAGGATCTCAGTAGTACTTTCTTAATCAAGAAATGTTTGTTGAATGCTTATCATATGGCAGATATAGTGAGAATCTTTCCCTGGTTCCTTCTTTTATCGAATCAAAAACTATTTGTTGATTTCCTATGTATGTTCAACTTCTAAATATTCACTCCACAGAGATTTTTTAGGTGTCTACTATGTGCTAGGTATTGCACATTAGGACTGCAGACACACATGATTCAGACAGTGTCCCCTTTCTCTGATAACTCGAAACCTATTGCCTTTGCTTTCTACAAGTCCAATTGTCCCATGGCCAATAGCCACCTAAAAGCAAAACTTCAACAGTAATATTAACACCTTGGATCTTTTAGAAATCCTCCATGCATAAATGTCCATCTGTAAAGATATCAACTTTAAGCAGAAATTAATACAATTGTGATTTTGTCTATATTAGAGACTTAAAGCATATTTGTCTCATGAATGCTTGCCTCCCTATTATAAGGGAACTAAAAAATAAGAAATGGATTGATGTTGCTATAAAAACCAAAACAGAAAGGAATAAAGAGGAATTGGAAAGGCCAGTTGACGTAATTTCCCCATCAATATTCATGGTTAAATTGACCAGATTGCTGTAGCATAATTTTAGGAGTTTGCTGTTTGGGGTTTTGTCTGTATGTGCTCAGGGTGTACAGTTCCAAGAACAGCTGTGACTCGACTTCAGAAGTATATGTATTTATATATTTCCATCATCATCTTCTCCATCACCATCAAATGTCAGTTCTCTTCCATGAAGGCAGTGGGGCCCATGTGATTTGCTGAGCCCACAATTATTCATCCTTCCTGATGTCCAAGTCAGGCTTTTGACAGCCCACATCCAAAGTCCACAAAGCTGCTGTTTCCGAGGTAGAAAAAGATGGGGCTCATCAAGGTCAGCTAGAGCCAGTATCTCCGAGTTGAAGCCACCAGAATGAAAGAGCATCTACTTCCCCTTTTGAGGGTACCCTTGATGTCAAGACCCACCATTCATCATTTCCAAATGTGGAAACTTGGCATTTGTTTCAGAAAATGCCAAATGTGTTTTCCTTGCATATCTGCTGGCACATCAGTGATCTGTCCTTAGTTAGATCTCTTTGAAAAAAGGAAAGACGCAAGCAGATCTTTCTGTCTCTTTTTTGCTAGATGATCTTGGATAAATTACTTAAATGCCTACATCTCAATAATTATATATAAACAATAGAAGCAATGATACTGAACAGAATTATTGTGAAGATCAAATACAGCATATGGCACAGTAGGTAACAATACAATTACAAATACTATTATTAATACTATTTATTGGGTGCTTATAATGTGGCATTTGGAAATAAATGTTAGTTCTTTCTCGTCTGAACTATGTTACCTTTCTAAAATGTAACCTTCTTATCTGTACAACAAACCTAATAATATTTTACATATTTATTTTAATGCAGTGGTTCTCAGCCTTAAGCATGCATCAGAATTTCCTGGAGAGCTTCTTAAAACATCAATTGCTGGGTCCCACTCCTAATGTTTTTGATTAAGTATTAATAGGTCTAAGTTAGAAACTGAGAATTTGCATTTTGAACAATTTCACAGTTGTTTCTGATGCTAACTGTCCAGGGTCACACTTTGAGAACCCCTACTCTAAGGATTAAATGTATTGAACATATTTAACACACATTTATTGAGTGCCTACTGTGTACCAGGAACTGTTTTCAGTATGAAAGAAAAAGCAGTGAACAAGACAAAGTCTCTGCCTTCATGAAGCTTTCTTTCTAGTGGTGGCAGTAGACAATAAGTAAACCCATAAATAAACAATAACATTTCAGATTATGTTAAGTTCTTTGAAGAAAATAAAGCAGGTTAAGGGAATAGTGAGTGACTGAGTCTAATTGAGAAAGATTATTTCGGATTCGGCAGTAGTTAGGGAAAGCATCTCTGAGGAGGTCGTATCTGATCAAAAACGATAGAAAGAGAAGAAAACATTTGATTTTGGGGAAGAGCACTCCAAGAGGAAAGAACAACAGTGCAAAGATCCCAAGGGGGAAAAAAAAAACATAAGTGGACTTACACTGTTCAAAGAACATTCCAGCTACAGAGCAGAACAGGAGTGGAAGCAGGTGATAAGTTAGGTGACTGCTGAGATCTTGCAGGTGAGGGATGACGGAGGTGTGACCTGAGGTAGTGGCAGATAAGGTGCTGAGCAGTGATCAGATTCACATTGTACTTTAAAAGTCAAGCTGACAGGACTTGCTGTTGGGTTGGAAGTAAGGCTAGGGGAAGAGGAAAATCAAGAATGGGTCCTGAGATTTTTGGCCTTTCTTAATAAACTAAGATAATCTCTAAGCAAGTCTTTGGCACATAATAAGGGTTCAATACTCATCTATGTATTTTGGAATCAGAAAGTTTTCAGTTTAGAAATTCTAATGATGCCCTAAATGGTCACACAACCCATGCCCTGCACAACTCTAGGGGGCGCTATTATATAAACTGTGATATGAATGAAGTTGTGTAAAGAGGTTCTTCTGGGAAAGGTTTGACTTTCACAACTCTCTAACTCTGTATCAATATTATCCTTAGATTTTTTCATCTTTCTTCAACCAAATATCACTCCAATAAACTAAGTTGAACATTCATCATGAAAGCCACTGTGCCAGAGGCTGAGCATGTGTCACTAATTTGGGAGTATTTTAGAACTCAAAGATTTACATTTGGAGTATGAGCTTATACCAAGAAAGAGAGTCATCATGTCATCAATGATCAATATTAATGTCGAAGTCTTTCTTGGCATTTTCCCAAGATTCCTTGCTCAAGAATATTGGGCCAGTTGCACCCCCTTGATTATGGGGGTAGCATTAGAATGATCGTGATATGTAACCTAGTCAAGTATCACCAGCCTGGATGCCCACCCCCTCCTGAGTGGAGTTGGCAAGCTTGACACTACACCAGCAGAGATAGAGATGCATGCATTCTGTGGGAGCAATCACGTCTGGACCCTAAATCTCTCCAAATATCATCAAGAAAGAAATATGACTCATGGAAATTCAGTTGTATTTTTTAAGTTTATTCTTGTCGATTATAGCTTAGGAGATTCAGTTTGTGTTTTTCATGCATCAAAATTATAAAGAGAGCAGAGTTTGTCACCACCAGCTTCCTTAGCCCACGTTGCTCTCTGTGCCTGCTTATTGAATTTACTCTGCATCAGTTCCCCATTCCTCTGCCCCCTGATCTTACCCAGTTGCCCATGCTCCAGATCTGAATTTAGCAACTCCATCAGCAGTTATTCATTGAGAAAGTATTATAGATCATTATAACACATATAGTGTTTCACACAGCACCCACGCTGGGTACTGCTCTAGTCTATAATAGCCAATATTTATTGAGTCCTTATTATTTGTCAGGCACTGCGCCAACTGCTTTCGTAAATTATCTCATTTAATCCTCATGGTAATCCTATAGTTTTAGTGCTATTATTATCTCCATGTGCAAATGAGAAACCTGGGAAGAGGTGAAATAATGCCTAAGATTACCCAGGAAGCTTATAGCAGGATGGGATGCAAACTCAAACCTTTCTGACTCACAGTTCATGTTTGTTGTTGTTGTTGTTGTTTATTTGTTTGTTTTTGTTTTTTTGTTTGTTTTTTTTTGAGATGGAGTCTTGCTCTGTCACCCAGGCTAGAGTGCAGTGGCATGATCTCGGCTCACTGCAACCTCCTGCCCTCTGGGTTCAAGCGATTCTTCTGACTCCCGAGTAGCTGGGACTACAGGCACGCACCACCATGCCTGGCTAATTTTTCTGTATTTTTAGTAGAGGTGGGGTTTCACCATATTGGCTAGGCTGGTCTCGGACTCCTGACCTTGTGATCCACCTGCCTCGGCCTCCCAAAGTGCTGGGATTGCAGGCATGAGCCACCACGCCTGGTCAAGCCCATGCTCTTAAACACTACCCACTGCCTTGCAAGGCAGGAGAAAACTAACATTTATGAAGCACCTATCATATGCCGTGTTCTTTACAAATACCATCTCACTTTATCCTCTCAGTACCTCTTCAAGATGGGTATCATTACCGCATATATGAAAACAAGGATCTCAGAAAGGTTAAGAATCTTATATGAGATGCACAATGACTTTGCCAGTGACTGAGCCAGGATACAAAACCAAGTTTCCTGGATGCCAATGCCCATGGGCTTTACATAGCACCAAACAGCCAAACGTCATAGCTTCATCAAGGAGCTGTGGTTTCTGAGGGGTTCTCTGAAGGTTGGATAGGATTTCAACAGGTGCAAATAGAGGGAGTGTCTCTGAATACAAATAACAGCATGAGTAGGCCGGGCGCAGGGGCTCACGCCTGTAATCTCAGCACTCTGGGAGGTTGAGCCCAGTGCATCACCTGAGGTCAGGAGTTTGAGACCAACCTGGCCAACATGATGAAGCCCCATCTCTACTACAAATACAAAAATTAGCTGGGCATGATGGCATGCTTCTGTAATCCCAGCTACTTGGGAGGCTGAGGCACGAGAATTGCTTGAGCCCGGGAGGAGGAGGTTTCAGTGAGCCAAGATCATGCCACTGCACTTCATCCTGGGTGACAGAGGGAGACTCCATCTCAAAAAACAAACAAATAAACAAACAAATATCAGCATGTGTAGACAAAACAGCTAAAATATGAATCTCTTTGCTAGGATACACATAGGAACACATAGGAACAATCAATGGTCTTGTTTCTCAGGAGTGCTAAACCAAGGAGAGGACATCCTCGCTTTCTGTATCTCTATACATCTTGTCTACGTTCACCATTTGAAATCCTTCAGTGACTTTTTATAGTACAGTACTTGCATGATATGTTTCCTATCTGCTTCTCTTTCTTCATGGAATTTGTTTACTCACTCTACTCCAGCCCGACTGACTTCCTTCTGATCTTCAAATTTATCTTTTGCCTGTAGGGCCTCTTGCATTTGTTCTTTGCTGTGCCAGTAACTTCCTTTTTGCTCATCTTCCTATGACAGGGTTTAGCTCAAACATCACGTCTTCTGAGAGGCCTTCTCTGGCCATATGTCACTATGATATGTCATTATGACTTTCTGCTTAAGTGTTTCTGGAAAAAAGAGGTCCATACATTCTCATCCATGTTTGCAATTTAAGAGAAAAAAAATACAGTTATAGGCCTTTTTCCAAAGTTGGCTAATCTGCAGATAGATCAGTTCTGCCCAAGTACTGAAATCAGCATTCAGCTGAATCTTCAGACACTTTCAAAGCAGCTTCTTGACATATGAAGTGTGAAACTGAGAGCAATTTTGGTGAAAATCAAAAATCAAGTAAGAAATCCCATTAGAAAAAAAGTGATTTTAAGCATTCAGGCTATAAAATCTTGTTTTGACAGATCACAAAGACAAAAGAACTGCTGCTCTTTAACCTAAAACATTGGTCCTGCTGACCTGAAACCATACCCACATCCCAATGGTTTGGAACAGCCCCCAGTACTCCCATAAGGACAGAATTCATGAATCCCTTTGCTAGGATACAGAAGGGTCTCTTTTCTGTAGGTGGTTCACACTGCAACACACTCTAACATTCTCTGGACCTGAATTCTTTCACTTATTGCAAGTCTCTTCCTTATTTTTGGATTACGGGGGATAGGGGGACTATTTTGTCCAAAAAACACAGAGAGAGAGAGAGAGAGATTACTATTGGCCAAAAGACATCCCCAATTTCTCAAGGTTATAATATTTTTCTGTAAAATGCAATACAATATCAAGTCTCTTTCATTTGAAAGTGATTGAGACCCTACTAAACATGACTTCAGCCAAATATATATATATAAAAAATATATTTTGGCATATAAAAAATATATTTTGGCTGAGGTCATGTTTATATATATTTTGTATATAAATATATATTTTGTATATAAATATATGTTTATGTATTTTTATATATATTTTGATATATATATTATAAATGTATATTATATATATTTTGGCTGAGGTCATGTTTAGTTGGGTCTCAATCATTTTATATATATATATATATAAATTATTGACTTGTATAATTCAGAGGTGCACAAATATTTTGGCTCCAAAATCCCTTTACACTCTTAAAAATTATTGATGACCTCCCAAAGACTTTTTGTCTATATAGGTTATATTAATCAATATTTACCATATTAGAAATTCATTCTGATAATCATTTCTAAATATTTACTTTTTCACCTAAAAATAACAACTATACACCCATGATAGGTTTATATAATGCATATTTTATTTTAAAAGTGGCTATATATTCTGAAATAAAAATATATCATCAGAAGAATGTTATCATTTTACATTTTGGTAAATGTCTTTAATGTCTAGCTTAATGGAAGACAGCTACATTCTTCTATCTGCTTCTATATTCCATCAACTGCACTGTCACATACAACTTAGCCTGTAAAGCTCCACTGTATGCTCCTGGGGGGATGACAGTGAAAAATATAAATAACATCTTATTATTGTGAAAATAATTTTAACCCTTTAGGCACCTACAAGGCTCTCAGGGATCCCTAGGGTTTCTCAGACAACAATTTTTAGTTACATGCTAGTGTGTATTTTTCAGAAATAGATCTGGGTTCAGGTATGGCTGAATCCAAGGGCTTAGGAGGTATCATCAAACATATGTCTGTATCTTTTGGCTCTGCTTTGCTCTGAGCTGGCTTTGTTCCCAGGCTGATTCTCTCCCATCAGCAGCAAACATGGCCATTCACAGCTCAGTCTTACATCTGAGTAAATTAGTAAACCTGTGGTAAATACTACCTCTTTGCTGGGAGTGCCAACCAAAGTCCTAAGGCTCACTCTCATTGGACCACTTGAGCCATGTCCTTATCCTCCAAGCACAATGTCACAATGGACAGGGAATAGGACATGCTAAGCGACCACATCTAGATTGCGTGTTCAACCTTAAGCTGAGGAAATGAGTTCAGTACCCTTTGAACCACATGCACAAAGAGAGATGGCTTTCCAAAAAAAAAAAAAAAGAATTGTCATTATAAAAAAGGAGATGAGCTGAGAGTGATGGCTCACACCTGTAATCACACAGCACTCTGGGAGGCCAAGGTGAGAGGATTGCTTGAGCCCAGGAGTTCAAGATCAGCCTGGGAAAGTGAGACCCTGTCTCTACAAATAAAAAGTTGAAAAATTAGCTAGATGTAGTGGCATGCACATGTAGTCCTAGCTACTGGGAGGCTGACATCTGGGGATTCCTTGAGCCCAGGAGTTCAAGGAGGCTGCATTGAGGGGGTTGTGAATCTGTCACTGCACTGTAGCTTGGGCAACAGCCTGGACAACAGAGGGAGAGTCTCAGAAAAAAAAAAAAGGAGATGAAAATACGTGGTCAATTGCACTATTTATTTCTAAGATGCTAAGCTACCATAACGAGAAGAAAGGTGTGTGTATTTTCCCTCTTCCCTTTTCTCATTCATTCAGCCCATTTTGAGTACTTGCTCTATACAAGTCCCTGTGCTGGGCACTAATGATAATCAAAAACTGGTACACAGCTGATTCTCATGGAACATTTCCTATGTGCTAGGTCCTTTTTTAGGAGCTCTGCAGGTATTAACTCACTTAATCCTCACAACAACCTCTGAGGAGACACTATTTTAATCCCTAGAGATACAATAATGAATAAGGCAGTGCCTATCTCTGGAGGAGCTGACAGAATTTGGGGCAAGTTATTGATTTCCAAAACAGGTAGAGAAGTCTTACTAGAATGATAAGAACAAAAAGGCTGAGGATACCTGGAGAAAGAAGGAACTAACTCTGACAGAGTTTGGGAAGGCTTCATGGTAGAATAAAAAGAATATGCAATAATATTGGGGCTTGAAGATATGTTCTGGAAATGGAGAATTCAGTGTCACTAAAGGGAAATCAAACCAAACTCTTATTTATTTATTTATTTATTTATTTATTTATTTATGTGATAGGGTCTAGCTCCATTTCCCAGGATAGAGTGTAGTGGCATGATCATGGTTCACTGTAGTCTCTACCTCCTAGGCTTAAGCTCTCTTCCTGCCTCAGCCTCCTCAGTAGGTAGGACTACAGGCACATGCCACCTTGCCTGGCTAATTTTTAAATATTTTGTAGAGGTGGAGTCTCACCTTCTTGCCCAGGCTGGTCTCAAACTCCTGGCCTCAAGCAATCATCCCACCTCTGCCTAACAAAGTGCTGGGATTACAGGCATGAGCCACCATGCCCATCTTTTTTGTCTTAACCAGGAACCATACCGAACATTTGGCATACATTATCTCAGTTAATTTTCCCCATTTCATATTATTAGCCTATACAGCAGAAAAGTGAAAATTCAAATAGCAGAGCTAATAAGAAAGTGAAACAAAATTGAATCCAGGTCTGTCTGGAAAGTGGGGTATATATGAAGAGAGTATGGGCATCCAAGATGGGAGGAAAGATTGTAAAGAGGCTGAGGAAACATTGTTCCCTTTACACGACTATTGGAGAAAGATGGAGCTTCTATATATACAGCCACAGGATTTGCCAAACCAGAGAGATACAGTTATATATAGTTATATAGCTTGACAAAGGGTTTTTGAAAAGTTTGTGAATTTACTTATACCTTTAGAAGTTCTAAAAATGAATTTCCATTTAGGGAAGCATTTAACACAATGCCAATGTAGAAAAATATAAAATTACATGAAATTCTAACTCTACTGGAAAATCTGGGATTGGCCTAGAGCAAGCACATTGGTATGCTAGCTTCCTCTCTATTAAGCCTGGTAAATGTGATTGACTGGGACTCTCTGCTTACAAAAAGATTCTTTCCCCCTTATTCAATTCAGTAAATACATAGACATGGGTAGCACATGGGCGCAGTGATTAACAAGAGTGGTTGTCTCCAGAAATTAAACTCAGAAGTAGTAAAGAAAGAGAATATCTTAAAATTTTTGAACTAAATCCACCTTGAACCTATCATACCTCTCTACTCTTGTCTATAATGATTTGCAAAAAACATATGCTTAATTCTAATCGCAATATGGATCCAGCAGAAGAAGCTAAGATATCTTTCCAATGTATTGACCTATTAATAAAGATACTTAATAGACAGCTAAGAAGTAACCACAAATGGCTAAAATAAAGCATTCTTGAGAAAGAATGGTCCAGAGGACAGAGGAATAAGACCCCAAGAGGTGGACTGTTGATTAAATAGTAGGCTAAATTTGGACTTTATCCTAAAAGCAATGGCAAGTCACTGAGCAATTTTAAGAAACATGATGAGTTTTGACCATGGAGATCAAGGGTACCATGAGAGTACATGGTTAACATTTCTAAACCAAGTGAAGAAATCAGGGAAGGCCTCACAGAGCAAGTGACATTGAGGTTGGGAACCAAAGGAAGAGAAGAGCTAATGGATGAAGAAGATGATGATAGTGTCCTAGGCAGAGAAAATGTAAGAATTGTACATTCAAGGAATTGAACAAAGTTCAAAAATGGCTGAAGCGTGATTGAGGAGATGAGAGAGAGGGATGCGACGAGAGAAGTAAGCAGTGCACAGACTGTACTTCCTGCTGCCTTGAAAGTAGTTTTCAGAGTTTAGACAAAAAGAAAACAACAACAGCAAAACAAACAAACAAACAAAAACAAAACAAAAAACAAAAAACCTATGTTTAAAAGAAAGATGATTCTAGCTACAACCTGGGGAAGGGTTGAAAGCCTCTGGATGTGGTCCTTATGACAACACATACATATTTCCATGGAATATCTTATCTCTGCATAAACTTACATAGCTGGAA